>NC_088864.1:36777425-37019714 GCF_032884065.1 Artemia franciscana | reverse complement strand
TTTTTTAGTTTTTTTAGTTTTTTAGCTTTTTTATTTTTTTTATTAGTTTTTAGTTTTTTTTGTAGTTTTTGCCTTTTTTTAGTTTTTTCAGTTTTGACGTCACCTGATCCAGTTTTTTCAGGTGACGTCACCTGATCCAAATAGATTGTCAGGTTTACCGACTCTTGAACATGCAACATATAATGGTCCATGGGAAAACAATCTGTATTTAGATCTATACCACATGATTCTAATGATTGCCCTTGAGCTTTGTTGATGGTGATTGCTAATCGACCATTCCCTGCCCCGGTGTCCCGGTCGTCATTTATATCCCCCTGTTTCCCCCGGTGTCCCCGTTGTAGTTGTGTCCCTGTGTCCTGATCCTGATCACCTGATCCAGTTTTTTCAGGTGACGTCACCTGATCCAAATAGATTGTCAGGTTTACCGACTCTTGAACATGCAACATATAATGGTCCATGGGAAAACAATCTGTATTCAGATCTATACCTCATGATTCTAATGATTGCCCTTGAGCTTTGTTGATGGTGATTGCTAATCGACCATTCCCTGTCCCGGTCGTCATTTATATCCCCCTGTTTCCCCCGGTGTCCCCGTTGTAGCTGTGTCCCTGTGTCCCGGTCGTCATTTATATTCCCTGTGTCCCGGTCGTCATTTGTATCCCGGTGTCCCGGTCTGTATATACATTCGTTTTTTAGTTTTGTTTTTCTCCTTTATTTTTTTTCCTTTTTTTTTTCTTTTTTAGTTTATTTAGATTTTTAGATTTTTTAGTTTTTTTATTAGTTTTTAGTTTTTTTTTCTTTTTAGTTTTTTTGTAGTTTTTACTTTCTTTTTAGTTTTGTTAGTTTTTTTTTTTACTTATGTCCTGGTCGTCATTTATACTCCCTGTGTCCCGGTGCTTTGTTGATTGCTAATCGAACATTCCTTTTGTCCTGGTCGCTTTCTCTTTGAGTTTCGTCATTTATTTTTTTCTTTTTTATTTCTTTTAGTTTTTACCTTTTTTAGTTTTTTTTAGTTTTTTAGATGAAAATTTTTTTTAGTTTTTTCCTTTTTTTCTTTTTAGTTTTTTATTGGTTTTTACCTTTATTTTAGCTTATTTTTCAGTTTTTTCCTTTTTTTTAGTTTTTTTTTTATTTTTTATTTTTTTTTAGTTTTTTACCATTTTTTAGTTTTTTTAGTTTTTTTAGTTTTTTAGCTTTTTTACTTTTTTTATTAGTTTTTAGTTTTTTTTGTAGTTTTTGCCTTTTTTTAGTTTTTTCAGTTTTTTTTTAGTTTTTTATTGGTTTTTACCTTTATTTTAGCTTATTTTTCAGTTTTTTCCTTTTTTTTTAGTTTTTTTTTAGTTTTTAGTTTTTTTAGTTTTTTACCTTTTTTTAGTTTTTTTAGTTTTTTTAGTTTTTTAGCTTTTTTATTTTTTTTATTAGTTTTTAGTTTTTTTTTGTAGTTTTTGCCTTTTTTTAGTTTTTTTAGTTTTTTAGCTTTTTTATCAGTTTTTAGTTTTTTTTGTAGTTTTTGCCTTTTTTTAGTTTTTTACCTTTTTTATTTTTTTTATTAGTTTTTAGTTTTTTTTTGTAGTTAGTTTTTTTAGTTTTTTACCTTTTTTAGTTTTTTTAGTTTTTTTAGTTTTTTAGCTTTTTTATTTTTTTTATTAGTTTTTAGTTTTTTTTGTAGTTTTTGCCTTTTTTTAGTTTTTTTAGTTTTTTAGCTTTTTTACTAGTTTTTAGTTTTTTTGTAGTTTTTGCCTTTTTTTAGTTTTTTTAGTTTTTTAGCTTTTTTATTTTTTTATTAGTTTTTAGTTTTTTTTGTAGTTTTTGCCTTTTTTTAGTTTTTTCAGTTTTGACGTCACCTGATCCAGTTTTTTCAGGTGACGTCACCTGATCCACGATCCACAGATCCACAGATCCACAGACAACTTATTTTTACATATATAGATAGACTAGCTGTTGGGGTGGCGCTTCGCGCCACCCCAACACCTAGTTGCTGGGGTCTACGCGCCCCCCCAAGCCCCCCCGCGCGCGTAAGTCGTTACGCGCCATATTAGTTACGCGCCATTGTAGTTGTGTCCCACCTGTGAATATAGATAGATTTATATATGTGTTTCAAACTACGTAAAAATTGCGAATATACAACATTTTTGGCTTTCCCACTACTGGAAGCTTTCCGTTTCCAATTGCCAGCAATTGATCTGAAAATGTTTGACCAGAATCATCGTTTTGCAATCGGACACGCATATTTGTAGTTAATTTTAATATTTTTACGTGTGCCCATAAATTAGAATTTATTAGAATTAGAATATTCTTGGCTTTCCCATTGTCTGTGCATATACAAAGCCGTATGCACTAATAATGACGTCATATGCAAACGCTCTTTTTACAAACAAACAAACATGCATACACACAACTCGTTTTTATATAGATAGATAGATAGATGGATACAATACAAATTAACTGCGTAAAACTTGCGAATATACAACATTCTTCGCTGTCCAATTGTCGCTGCATATAAATAGATTGTCAGGTTTACCGACCCTCGAACATGCAACGTACAATTGTCCATGGGAAAAACAATCAGTATTAAGATCTATACCACATTTTTCTAATGATTGACCTTGAGCTTTGTTAATGGTGATTGCAAATGCTAATCGAATTGGGAATTGCAATCTTTTAAATTGAAAAGGCAGATCCGTTGGAATCATGGGAATGCGAGGAATAAGAACAGTCTTACCCTCAAAAGGCCCTGTCAAGATTGTCGCCTCTATTAGGCTTTCCATTGTTTTTTTTACGGCAAGTCGCGTGCCATTGCAAAGCTTTGGTGGGTTGATATTTCTTAAAAGTATTATTGGTACGCCTATTTTTAGTTGTAGCACGTGTGGTGGAAACCCTGAAAGATCTATGGAATTTAAAAATTCAGATGGATAATTAACCGCTTCATTTGGTTCCAAAACTGTGTCGACTGACTTGCAAAGGACTGCCTGGTCTCGAATCTTGGTCAAAACAATATTGTTGATTTCGTGGACGTCTATATTTTTGGGTGCGAGAATCGCTCTTTCACTTAGCCATTTATTATTTTTATAATTTTTTAGAATATTCGGAAATACTTTTTCAATCAATTCATTTTTGGACGTCACTAAACTACAGAAATCAGCAGGTAGTTGTATACGTCCTGAAATTGAGTCTATCGTATCATAAATGTCTCTATTAGGCTTTCCATTGTTTTTTTTACGGCAAGTCGCGTGCCATTGCAAAGCTTTGGTGGGTTGATATTTCTTAAAAGTATTATTGGTACGCCTATTTTTAGTTGTAGCACGTGTGGTGGAAACCCTGAAAGATATATGGAATTTAAAAATTCAGATGGATAATTAACCGCTTCATTTGGTTCCAAAACTGTGTCGACTGACTTGCAAAGGACTGCCTGGTCTCGAATCTTGGTCAAAACAATATTGTTGATTTCGTGGACGTCTATATTTTTGGGTGCGAGAATCGCTCTTTCACTTAGCCATTTATTATTTTTATAATTTTTTAGAATATTCGGAAATAGTTTTTCAATCAATTCATTTTTGGACGTCACTAAACTACAGAAATCAGCAGGTAGTTGTATACGTCCTGAAATTGAGTCTATCGTATCATAAATGTCTTTTTGTTCCGACGTTAACTTGTAAATGTTATTTTGTACATACGACAATAGATCACTCGTACTGTAACTTTGTTCAAGATCCAATTCTACACATGTCGAAACAGCAGCGATACGGTTAGGTGAAGGCATTCCCAAATCCTGAAGAGGTTTGTTTGCCATACGTACGCACAAATCTTCTATAATAACTAAAGTGTCGTTATAAATTTCTGATGTAAAATCAAAAGTCATTTCTGACGTCTCTAACTGTTTTCGATGGAGTATATCTTCGGACATTTTTGACTTATATTTTTCCCATAACTCTGTAGGAGCTGATGGAGAGCAAGTGTACGAATTTGACTTGGGGTTGACGTTTCGCACGCGTCATTGATGCAGTTATCCCAGTGTTGGTCATTCTCCAATAAATTCAGAGCTTGGCATGCACTACGGTAAGTGTCATGTATAGTACCGTTTACAGTTCTCAAATACTCAAAGGATGTCGGACCGGGTACATTCACCAAAAGCAGGCGTAGAAAGAAGCATTCATGTTGATTGGGGTGAACGGTGTAGAGTCTTCCTATCGTGGTATCTTTGAAGATGGTAGGTTGGCCGTAAACCCACTGGTTATCTACTTCGATGGTGGTACCGTTGCCATTGTAGGTTTTTCAGTCATTTTACAATTAGAAATTTCTCTTTCAACGGTCTTCTTACAATTAAAAATTTGTCTTTGAACGATATTCTTAAATACCTGTGTCCTGGTCGTCATTTATATTCCCTGTGTCCTGGTCGTCATTTGTGTCCCGGTATCCCAGTCTGTAATTTCTCTTTTTTCTTTTTTCAGTTTTCTTTTTCTTCTTTATTTTTCAGCTTCACTATGAAATACATATCGCCGAACCTTTGTTTTTTTAACTAAAATCTGGTAGTCATTGATGACCTTATCCAAGTCAAAATCCCAAACCCAATCATCATCGCTATCATTTTCAGTTTTAATATGTTTTGACTCTCGCTGTCCAGGTGGATCTTCATCTAACTGCGCGGTTTTGCGTTCTTTAGCCTCAAGCCTGTTTCCTTGCTGTTCTTTTGATTCCTCGGCACGCTTTCTTTTCTGACTTTCTCTATCAGCAGCAAGTTTTTTGGCATAGACTCTTTGAGCATCTTCATCAGTCATTGTAAACTTAAACATTAATAGAATTCTACGCGAACATATGTCTTATATAACTTGAATGACGTCACCTTCAAAGCAAAAATGATGGCAACTAATTTCATGACGTCAGCCGAAACATGACGTCACCTGATCCACGATCCACAGATCCACAGACAACTTATTTTTATATATATAGATTATATTTTTATAATGATTTCTAATCATTAGAAAAATACCGCATTTTTCTAATGATTGCCCTTGGACTTTGTTGATGGTAATTGCTAATCGAATATTCCCTGTGTCCCCGTCGTCATATATATATCCCTCATGTGCCCTTCCGTCGTCCCCGTTTTAGTTGTGTCCCTGTGTCCCGGTCATCAATTATATTCCCTGTGTCCCGGTCGTCATTTGTGTCCCGGTGTCCCAGTCTGTAATTTCTCTTTGAGTGTCCCGGTGGTCATTTATAATCCTTGTGTCCGGTGTCCCGGTCTGTAACTTACGACAATAGATCAATTGTGTTCTAACTTTGTTCACGATCCCATTGTACACATGTAGAAATAGAAGCAGTACGATTAGGTGAATTCATTCCCAAATGCTTGAGAAGTTGGTTTGTAATAGATAAGTACACATATTCAATCATAACTAAAGTGAAGTTATAAATTTCTGTTGTAAAGTCCAAGGTCACATCTGACCTTTCTAGCCGTATTCAGTGGAGTATATTCTCGGCCATTTGCGATTTGTATTTCTCCCATAACTCTGTAGGAGATGAAGGAGAGCAACTTTTGCCGGAAGACACGGGCCGTAATGTCATGTCTATGAACCGGTGATTGTCCAGGATGTAATAGCTGTTGTATCTAATCCCAAGATGGATTAAATATAAATGTAATAATTGACGAATCATTAATCTATAGGCAAAATATTTCATTGCGCTGCATTTCTTATCCATTTCTTTGTTAGTGGCTGGATTTATCAATTTAATATTAAAGGGATAGCTGTCGGCTCCATCCCAAAAAATGATAAAAATGATCGTAGCATCGATGAGTTTAATAAAAACTTCTCTTTGAAACACCTTCTTATATACTTATAATGACGTCATATACAAAGTCTTTGGCGTCATATACAAATCACCGACCATAACGATTGTCACTTCGATTGATAGTTGCGTATCAGTAGGAATCAATTCGATTGCTGTTTTGAACAGAAGCACTAAATTATTATTTATGTGGAAAAGAGATTGCAACTGGGAAACGATTTTCCTTTCAACGTAGTTTTTTTTATCATCGGTATCACTTTCAAGTTGTTTGGTTTGTTTTACATTGACTTGTCTTTCGTCACTATGAAATACATATCACCGAACCTTTGTTTTTTTAACTAAAATTTGGTAGGCATTGATGACCTTATCCAAGTCAAAATCCCAAACCCAATCATCATCGCTATCATTTTCAGTTTTGATACGTTATGACTCTCGCTGTCGAGGTTGTTTCAGGTTGCTCCTGTGATTCCTCGGCGCGCTTTCTTTTATTGATTTCTCTTTGAGACGCAATCCTGTTTTCACGCTGTTATTGTTATTCCTCGGGACGCTTTCTCTTCGTACTTTCTCTATTAGCCGCAAGCCTGTTTTCACGCTGTTGTTGTGATTCCTCGGCAAGCTTTCTTTTCTTACTTTCTCTATTAGCAGCAAGCCTTTTGGCATTAGCTCTTTGAGCAGCTTCCTCGGCTGTTTCTTCTGCCATTGTAGGTTCTTCTGTCATTTTAAGATATATATTAAAAATTTCTCTTTGAAAGGCCTTTTTATATACTTATAATGACGTCATATGCAAAGCCTTTGACGTCATAACAAATATGACGTCAGTCGAAAAACAACTTCATGACGGCATAATGCTCAATCCTTATAATGATGTCAGTCAACAAACATGACGTCAGTCGACACAAAAACATGACATCAGTCAACACACAAACAACTTCTTTTTATATATATAGACTAGCTGTTGGGGTGGCGCTTCACGCCACCCCAACACCTAGTTGGTTGGGGCGCTTCACTCCCCCCAGAAGCCCCCCATCCCGCGCGCGTAAGTCGTTACGCGCCATATTAGTTACGCGCCATTGTTTTTTGTGTCCCTGTGTCCCACCTGTGAATATAGATAGATATATATATGTTTTTAACTACGTAAAACTTGCGAATATGCAACATTCTTGGCTGTCCCATTGTCTGTGCATATACAAAGCCTTATATACTTATAATGACGTCATATGCAAACGCTCTTTTTACAAACAAACAAACATGCATACATACAACTTATTTTTATATAGATAGATAGAAAGATATACATATATAATACAAATTAACTAAGTAAAACTTGCGAATATACAACATTCTTCGCTGTCACAATGTCATTGCATATAAATAGATTGTCAGGTTTACCAACCCTCAAACATGCAACGTACAATTGTCCATGGGAAAAACAATCTGTATTAAGATCTATACCGCATTTTTCTAATGATCGCCCTTGAGCTTTGTTGATGGTGATTGCAAATGCTAATCGAATTGGCAATTGCAATCTTTTAAATTGAAAAGGCAGATCCGTTGAAATCATGGGAATGCGAGGAATAAGAACAGCCTGGCCCTCTAAAGGCCCTGTCAAGATTGTTGCCTCTATTACGTTTTCCGTTGTTTTTTAAAGGCAAGTCGCGTGCCATTGCAAAGCTTTGGTGGGTTAGTATTTCGTAACAATATTATTGGTACGCCTTGTTTTAGTTGCAGCACGTGTGGTAGAAACCCTGGGAGATCCAGGGAATTTAAAAATTCAGATTGATAATTAACCGCCTCATTTGGTTCCAGAACTTGTCGACTGACTTGTAAAGGACTGCCTGGTCTCGAATCTTGGTTAAAACAATATTGTTGATTTCGTGGACGTTTTTATTCTTGGCTGCCAGAATCACTCGTTCTTCTAGCTATTTATGATTTTTATAATTGGTTAGAATATTCGGAAATACTTTTTCAACCAATTCATTTTTGGACGTCACTAAATTACAAAATTCAGCAGGTGTGTATACGTCCTGAGATTGAGTCTACTGGGAGTTTTCCGTTTCCAGTTGCCAGCAATTGATCTTAAAATGTTTGACCAGATTCATCGTTTTGAAATCAGACCCGCATATTTGTAGTTAATTTTTATGTCTTTACGTGTGACCATAAATTAACTTTGTTCACGATCCGATTCTATACATGTTGAAACAGCAGCGTTACGATTAGGTGAAGGCAATCCCAAACCCTGAAGAGGTTTGTTTGCCATAGATACGCACAAATCTTCAATAAGAACTAAAGTGTAGTTATAAATTTCTGATGTAAAATCAAAAGTCATATCTGACGTCTCTAGCCGTTTTCGATGGAGTATATCCTCGGCTATTTTCAATTTATATTTTCCCATAACTCTGTAGGAGCTGAAGGAGAGCAAGTTGTTAATATGATTCCAAACAATGCACGAATTTGATTTGGAGTTGACGTTTCGCACGCGTCTTTGATGCAGTTATCCCAGTGTTGGTCATTCTCCAATAAATTCAGAGCTTGGCATGCACTACGGTAAGTGTCATGTATAATACCGTTTACAGTTCTCAAATACTCAAAGGACGTCGGAACGGGTACATTCACCAAAAGCAGGCGGAGAAAGAAGCATTCATGTTGATTGGGATGAATGGTGTAGAGTCTTCCTATCGTGCTATCTTTGAAGATGGTAGGTTGGTCGTCGACTGACTTACCTGTTGTTGTGATTCCTTGGCACGCTTTCTTTTCATACTTTCTCTATTAGCCGCAAGCCTTTTGGCATAGACTCTTTTAGCAGCTTCCTCGGCTGTTGCCATTGTATGTTCTTCTATCATTTTAAAATCTATATTAAAAATTTCTCTTTGAAAGGCCTTCTTATATACTTATAATGACGTCATATACAATGCCTTTGGCGTCATAAAAAGCATGACGTGATTCGACAAACAACTTCATGACGGCATAATGCTCAATTCTTATAATGACATCAGTCGACAAACATGCATGACATCAGTCAACACACAACAAACAAACAACTTATATATCTTCTATCTATCTATATATATAAAAATAAGTTGTCTGTCTGTCTGTGGATGGATCAGGTGACGTCACCTGAAAAAACTGGATCAGGTGATGTCAAAACTGAAAAAACTAAAAAAAGGCAAAAACTACAAAAAAACTAAAAACTAATAAAAAAAATAAAAAAGCTAAAAAACTAAAAAAACTAAAAAAAGGTAAAAAACTAAAAAAAATAAAAAATAAAAAAAAAATAAAAAAAAGGAAAAAACTGAAAAATAAGCTAAAATAAAGGTAAAAACCAATAAAAAACTAAAAAAAAAAACTGAAAAAACTAAAAAAAAGGCAAAAACTACAAAAAAAACTAAAAACTAATAAAAAAAGTAAAAAAGCTAAAAAACTAAAAAAACTAAAAAAAGGTAAAAAACTAAAAAAAATAAAAAATAAAAAAAAACTAAAAAAAAGGAAAAAACTGAAAAATAAGCTAAAATAAAGGTAAAAACCAATAAAAAACTAAAAAGAAAAAAATGATAAAACTAAAAAAAATTTTCATCTAAAAAACTAAAAAGAACTAAAAAAGAAAAAAATAAATGACGACACTCAAAGAGAAAGCGACCAGGACAAAAGGAATGTTCGATTAGCAATCAACAAAGCACCGGGACACAGGGAGTATAAATGACGACCAGGACATAAGTAAAAAAAAAAAACTATCTATATATATAAAAATAAGTTGTCTGTGGATCTGTGGATCGTGGATCAGGTGACGTCACCTGAAAAAACTGGATCAGGTGATGTCAAAACTGAAAAAACTAAAAAAAGGCAAAAACTACAAAAAAAACTAAAAACTAATAAAAAAATAAAAAAGCTAAAAAACTAAAAAAACTAAAAAAAGGCAAAAACTACAAAAAAAACTAAAAACTAATAAAAAAGCTAAAAAACTAAAAAAACTAAAAAAAAGGCAAAAACTACAAAAAAACTAAAAACTAATAAAAAAAATAAAAAAGCTAAAAAACTAAAAAAACTAAAAAAACTAAAAAAAGGTAAAAAACTAAAAAAACTAAAAACTAAAAAAAACTAAAAAAAAGGAAAAAACTGAAAAATAAGCTAAAATAAAGGTAAAAACCAATAAAAAACTAAAAAAAAAACTGAAAAAACTAAAAAAAGGCAAAAACTACAAAAAAACTAAAAACTGATAAAAAAAGTAAAAAAAGGTAAAAAACTAAAAAAAATAAAAAATAAAAAAAAACTAAAAAAAAAGGAAAAAACTGAAAAATAAGCTAACATAAAGGTAAAAACCAATAAAAAACTAAAAAGAAAAAAAGGAAAAAACTAAAAAAAATTTTCATCTAAAAAACTAAAAAAAACTAAAAAAGGTAAAAACTAAAAGAACTAAAAAAGAAAAAAATAAATGACGACACTCAAAGAGAAAGCGACCAGGACAAAAGGAATGTTCGATTAGCAATCAACAAAGCACCGGGACACAGGGAGTATAAATGACGACCAGGACATAAGTAAAAAAAAAAATTAACAAAACTAAAAAGAAGGTAAAAACTACAAAAAAACTAAAAAGAAAAAAAAACTAAAAACTAATAAAAAAACTAAAAAATCTAAAAATCTAAATAAACTAAAAAAGAAAAAAAAGGAAAAAAATAAAGGAGAAGAACAAAACTAAAAAACGAATGTATATACAGACCGGTACACCGGGATACAAATGACGACCGGGACACAGGGAATATAAATGACGACCGGGACACAGGGACACAACTACAACGGGGACACCGGGGGAAACAGGGGGATATAAATGACGACCGGGACAAAAAACTAAAAAGAAAAAAAAACTAAAAACTAATAAAAAAACTAAAAAATCTAAAAATCTAAATAAGCTAAAAAAGAAAAAAAAAAGGAAAAAAATAAAGGAGAAAAACAAAACTAAAAAACGAATGTATATACAGACCGGGACACCGGGATACAAATGACGACCGGGACACAGGGAATATAAATGACGACCGGGACACAGGGACACAACTACAACGGGGACACCGGGGGAAACAGGGGGATGTAAATGACGACCGGGACACCGGGACAGGGAATGGTCGATTAGCAATCACCATCAACAAAGCTCAAGGGCAATCATTAGAATCATGAGGTATAGATCTGAATACAGATTGTTTTCCCATGGACCATTATATGTTGCATGTTCAAGAGTCGGTAAACCTGACAATCTATTTATATGCAAAGACAATGGGACAGCAAAGAATGTTGTATATTCGCAAGTTTTACGTAGTTAAAACCATATATATATATATATATATATATATATATATATATATATATATCTATCTATATTCACAGGTGGGACATAGGGACACAACTACAATGGCGCGTAAATATTATGGCGCGTAACGACTTACGCGCGCGGGGGGGCTTGGGGGGGGCGCGAAGCGCCCCCACCAACTAGGTGTTGGGGTGGCGCGAAGCGCCACCCCAACAGCTAGTATATATATATATATATCTATATATATAAAAATAAGTTGTCTGTGGATGGATGGATGGATGTGTCAGGTGACGTCACCTGAAAAAACTGGATCAGGTGACGTCAAAACTGAAAAAACTAAAAAAAGGCAAAAACTACAAAAAAAACTAAAAACTAATAAAAAAAATAAAAAAGCTAAAAAACTAAAAAAACTATAAAGGTAAAAACCAATAAAAAACTAAAAAAAAAACTGAAAAAACTAAAAAAAGGCAAAAACTACAAAAAAACTAAAAACTAATAAAAAAAGTAAAAAAGCTAAAAAACTAAAAAAACTAAAAAAAGGTAAAAAACTAAAAAAAATAAAAAATAAAAAAAACTAAAAAAAAGGAAAAAACTGAAAAATAAGCTAAAATAAAGGTAAAAACCAATAAAAAACTAAAAAAAAAAAGGAAAAAACTAATAAATGACGACACTCAAAGAGAAAAAAAAGGCAAAAACTACAAAAAAAACTAAAAACTAATAAAAAAAATAAAAAAGCTAAAAAACTAAAAAAACTAAAAAAAGGCAAAAACTACAAAAAAAACTAAAAACTAATAAAAAAGCTAAAAAACTAAAAAAACTAAAAAAAAGGCAAAAACTACAAAAAAACTAAAAACTAATAAAAAAAATAAAAAAGCTAAAAAACTAAAAAAAACTAAAAAAACTAAAAAAAGGTAAAAAACTAAAAAAACTAAAAACTAAAAAAAACTAAAAAAGGTAAAAACTAAAAGAACTAAAAAAGAAAAAAATAAATGACGACACTCAAAGAGAAAGCGACCAGGACAAAAGGAATGTTCGATTAGCAATCAACAAAGCACCGGGACACAGGGAGTATAAATGACGACCCGGGGGAAACAGGGGGATATAAATGACGACCGGGACAAAAAAACTAAAAAGAAAAAAAAACTAAAAACTAATAAAAAAACTAAAAAATCTAAAAATCTAAATAAGCTAAAAAAGAAAAAAAAAGGAAAAAAATAAAGGAGAAAAACAAAACTAAAAAACGAATGTATATACAGACCGGGACACCGGGATACAAATGACGACCGGGACCCGGGACACAGGGAATATAAATGACGACCGGGACACAGGGACACAACTACAACGGGGACACCGGGGGAAACAGGGGGATGTAAATGACGACCGGGACACCGGGACAGGGAATGGTCGATTAGCAATCACCATCAACAAAGCTCAAGGGCAATCATTAGAATCATGAGGTATAGATCTGAATACAGATTGTTTTCCCATGGACCATTATATGTTGCATGTTCAAGAGTCGGTAAACCTGACAATCTATTTATATGCAAAGACAATGGGACAGCAAAGAATGTTGTATATTCGCAAGTTTTACGTAGTTAAAACCATATATATATATCTATCTATATTCACAGGTGGGACATAGGGACACAACTACAATGGCGCGTAACTAATATGGCGCGTAACGACTTACGCGCGCGGGGGGGCTTGGGGGGGGCGCGAAGCGCCCCCACCAACTAGGTGTTGGGGTGGCGCGAAGCGCCACCCCAACAGCTAGTATATATATAAAAATAAGTTGTCTGTCTGTGGATGTGTGGATGTGTCAGGTGACGTCACCTGAAAAAACTGGATCAGGTGACGTCAAAACTGAAAAAACTAAAAAAGGCAAAAACTACAAAAAAAAACTAAAAACTAATAAAAAAAATAAAAAAGCTAAAAAACTAAAAAAACTAAAAAAAGGCAAAAACTACAAAAAAAAACTAAAAACTAATAAAAAAGCTAAAAAACTAAAAAAACTAAAAAAAGGCAAAAACTACAAAAAAAACTAAAAACTAATAAAAAAAATAAAAAAGCTAAAAAACTAAAAAAACTAAAAAAACTAAAAAAAAGGTAAAAAACGAAAAAAACTAAAAACTAAAAAAAACTAAAAAAAAAGGAAAAAACTGAAAAATAAGCTAAAATAAAGGTAAAAACCAATAAAAAACTAAAAAAAAAACTGAAAAAACTAAAAAAAGGCAAAAACTACAAAAAAAAACTAAAAACTAATAAAAAAAGTAAAAAAGCTAAAAAACTAAAAAAACTAAAAAAACTAAAAAAAGGTAAAAAACTAAAAAAAATAAAAAATAAAAAAAAACTAAAAAAAAGGAAAAAACTGAAAAATAAGCTAAAATAAAGGTAAAAACCAATAAAAAACTAAAAAGAAAAAAAGGAAAAAACTAAAAAAAATTTTCATCTAAAAAACTAAAAAAAACTAAAAAAGGTAAAAACTAAAAGAACTAAAAAAGAAAAAAATAAATGACGAAACTCAAATAGAAAGCGACCAGGACAAAAGGAATGTTCGATTAGCAATCAACAAAGCACCGGGAAGCACCGGGACACAGGGAGTATGAATGACGACCAGGACATAAGTAAAAAAAAAAATTAACAAAACTAAAAAGAAGTTAAAAACTACAAAAAAACTAAAAAGAAAAAAAAACTAAAAACTAATAAAAAAACTAAAAAATCTAAAAATCTAAATAAACTAAAAAAGAAAAAAAAGGAAAAAAATAAAGGAGAAAAACAAAACTAAAAAACGAATGTATATACAGACCGGGACACCGGGATAAAAATGACGACCGGGACACAGGGAATATAAATGACGACCGGGACACAGGGACACAACTACAACGGGGACACCGGGGGAAACAGGGGGATGTAAATGACGACCGGGACACCGGGACAGGGAATGGTCGATTAGCAATCACCATCAACAAAGCTCAAGGGCAATCATTAGAATCATGAGGTATAGATCTGAATACAGATTGTTTTCCCATGGACCATTATATGTTGCATGTTCAAGAGTCGGTAAACCTGACAATCTATTTATATGCAAAGACAATGGGACAGCAAAGAATGTTGTATATTCGCAAGTTTTACGTAGTTAAAACCATATATATATATATATATATATATATATATATATATATATATATATATATATATATATCTATCTATATTCACAGGTGGGACATAGGGACACAACTACAATGGCGCGTAACTATTATGGCGCGTAACGACTTACGCGCGCGGGGGGGCTTGGGGGGGCGCGAAGCGCCCCCACCAACTAGGTGTTGGGGTGGCGCGAAGCGCCACCCCAACAGCTAGTATATATATATATATATATATATATATATATATATATATATATATATATATATATATATATATATGGATAATATCTCGAGGTAAAAACTGATCACCGACCATAACGATTGCCACTTCCTCGATAGTTGGAGCATTGTATCTACGCACATGTTGGCCAGTAGGCGTTTTGTCAGCAAAAATAATAATTTTATGCGTATCAGTAGGCATCAAATCGATTGCTGTTTTGAATAGACGCACTAAATTATTATTTTCGTGGAAAAGATGTTGCAATTGGGAAACAATAGTCCTTTCAACGCCGGGAGAAATTTCGCAACGTGCATTCAATTCAAAATTTCTATCACTGATGAAGTACATTTGTAAAAATTTATGATTCTCGCCTGAGATTGGTAGAAGAGACCCTGCCCTATGATAAATTTGCGCTTTTACTTTGAAAGTAGGCATAAATTGATCTTGATTTTCGATTTGGGCACCAAACGACGTCATTTGGAAACACGAGTTATATTTTCTGATGTTTAACAAAAAACGCTTAGATTCTGACGTAGTTCCAGTAAGCAAAATCTTCAATGGCTCTGGTGGTGCAGCCAGTTAAGGAAGTTTAACTTTTCCTGAGGCACAACACATTCCCATTGTTTCACCATTAAATTTCAAGGCCTTACAATAGGGACAAATTTCAGACATAGTCCCGATTTGAACACATCTACTCAAGCTATAATCATCGACTGGGCTTTACCTGAATGCCAGGCGAAAATTTTCAGGTTGCTCTTGTGATTCCTCGGCACGCTTTCTTTAGGTGATTTCTCTTTAAGACGCAAGCCTGTTTTCACGCTGTTGTTGTGATTCCTCGGCGAGCTTTCTTTTCATACTTTCTCTATTAGCCTTGCATAGACTCTTTGAGCAGCTTCCTCGGATGTTTCTTCTGCCATTGTAGGCTCTTCTGTCATTTTAAGATCTATATTAAAAATTTCTCTTTGAAAGGTGCAAAGAGAAGGTTCAACGATTCAAAGAGAAATTTCAGTATAAATCCTACAATGGCAAAAGAAACAGCCGAGGAAGCGGCTAAAAGAGTTAATGCCAAAAGACTTGCGGCTAAAAGGGACAGTAAGAAAAGAAAGAGTGCCGAGGAATCACAAAAACAACGTGAAAATAGGCTTTTGTCTCAAAGAGAAATTACCAACAAAATCGTGCCGAGGAATCACAAGAACAACGTGAAAACAGACTTGACGCTCAAAGGATAATGCCAAAAGAAAGCTTGCCGAGAAATCACAAGAACAACGTGAGAACAGGCTTGCGGCTCAAAGAGATAATGCCGAAAGAAAGCGTGCCGAGTCACAAGAGCAACGTCAAAAATATCGCCTGACATTCAGGTACAGCCCAGTCGATGATTATAGCTTGAGTAGATGTGTTCAAATCGGGACTATGTCTAAAATTTATCCCTACTGCAAGGCCTTGAAATGTAATGGAAAAACAATGCAAATCTGTTGCGCCTCAGGAAAAAGTTAAACTTTCTCAACTGGCTGCACCACCAGAGCCATTGAAGACTTTATGACGTTACAGACTGGGACACCGGGACACAAGGAATATAAATGACGAACGGGACACTCGAAGAGAAATTACAGACCAGGACAACGGGAAACAAATGACGACCGGGACACGGGGAATATAAATGACGACCGGGACACTCAAAGAGAAATTACAGCCGAGACAACGGGACAGAAATGACGACCGGGACACCGGGACACAGGAAATATAAATGAGGAAAGGGACACAGGGACCCAACTACGACGGGGACACCGGAAGGGCAAAGGGGGGGAATAAATAAATGACGACGGGGACACAGGGAATAATCGTTTAGCAATCACCATTAACAAAGCTCAGGGGCAATCATTAGAAAATGCGGTATAGATCTGAACATGGATGGTTTTCCAATGGACGATTATAAGTTGCATGTTCAAGAGTCGGTAAACCTGACAATCTATTAATATGCACAGACAATAGGACAGCGAAGAATATTGTATATTCGCAAGTATATATATATATATATATATATATATATATATATATATATATATATATATATATATATATATATATATATATATATATATATATATATATATATATATATATATATATATATATATATATATATATATATATATATATATACTAGCTATTGGGTTGGCGCTTAAGGCCACCCCAACACCTAGTTGGTGGGGCGCTTCGCGCCCCCCCAAGCCCCCCCGCGCGCGTAAGTCGTTACGCGCCATATTAGTTACGCGCCATTGTAGTTGTGTCACTGTGTCCCACCTGTGAATATAGATAGATTTATATATGTGTTTCAAATTACATAAAACTTGCGAATATACAACATTCTTGGCTTTCCCATTGTCTGTGCATATACAAAGCCTTATGTACTAATAATGACGTCATATGCAAACGCTCTTTTTACAAACAAACAAACATGCATACACACAACTCGTTTTTATATAGATAGATAGATAGATAGATACAATACAAATTAACTGCGTAAAACTTGCGAATATACAACATTCTTCGCTGTCCAATTGTCGCTGCATATAAATAGATTGTCAGGTTTACCGACCCTCGAACATGCAACGTACAATTGTCCATGGGAAAAACAATCAGTATTAAGATCTATACCACATTTTTCTAATGATTGACCTTGAGCTTTGTTAATGGTGATTGCAAATGCTAATCGAATTGGGAATTGCAATCTTTTAAACTGAAAAGGCAGATCCATTGGAATCATGGGAATGCGAGGAATAAGAACAGCCTCACCCTCAAACGGCACTGTCAAGATTGTGGCATCTATTAGGTTTTCCATTGTTTTTTTTTTACGGCAAGTCGCGTGCCATTGCAAAGCTTTGGTGGGTTGACATTTCTTAAAAGTATTATTGGTACGCCTATTTTTAGTTGTAGCACGTGTGGTGGAAACCCTGAAAGATCCACGGAATTTAAAAATTCAGATGGATAATTAACCGCTTCATTTGGTTCCAAAACTGTGTCGACTGACTTTTAAAGGACTGCCTGGTCTCGAATCTTGGTCAAAACAATATTGTTGATTTCGTGGACGTCTATGTTTTTGGGTGCAAGAATCGCTTTTTCACTTAGCCATTTATTATTTTTATAATTGTTTAGAATATTCGGAAATACTTTTTCAATCAATTCATTTTTGGACGTCACTAAATTACAGAAATCAGCAGGTAGTTGTATACTTCCTGAAATTGAGTCTACTGGGAGCTTTCTGTTTCCAATTGCCAGCAATTGATCTGAAAATGTTTGACCAGAGTCATCGTTTTGCAATCGGACACGCATATTTGTAGTTAATTTTAATGTTTTTACGTGTGCCCATAAAGATTCTATGAAGGATACAAGTTTGTGGGGTAATCCAAGATTTGCAGGTTTAACCAAAAGATTTGGCGTTTAGCATTGTCATATACCCAGTCAAAGTCTAGGAATGCAGCAATTAGGACATTATTTTCTATAGTGATTCATTTATTGCATTTGTTAATAATATGAAAGGATCTGTTGAGAAGTGGTGTTTCCTGAAGTCAGTTTGAGCATGAAGTATCATATTATTCTTCTCAAAAAGCCATAGCAGCCGATGGTAATTTCTTACTGCCAAGATAATAGAAAACTCTTCCTTTTCTTTCGCTTTCGAAAAAAGTAGATATATAGGGCTTTTCGCTCACTTGGGGAATATTTTCCGAAGATTCTACCGAGTTCAATTTTATAATAAAACTCTCCTGCTGCTGGCAACACTGCTGTACACTATATTATTGAAAAATTTTTTTTCTAATTTCAGTTCTAAGGGAGGTTAATTTGCTACAACGTATTGATTCTGAAAGTTGGTTTAACGCATCTGTTGTTTCTTTTTAGTTATTATTGAACTTGGCTAATGCACGATTTTCTAAGCATATGCTTTCTGGACAAACTTTCTTCAATAGGCCTAGGCTAGAATCAGACCCCCCAGTACTTACCCAGTGCTTAGTTTTGGAAGGTAAGATTTATATCAACAGACTATTTATATAGCCAAGAAATAAATGTACATCTACAGTCAGAATTGCATCCAGAATCCAAAGTTAACATGAATTTGTATCATAAGTGAATTTACCCCATCCCTATATAGCCTTTATCAGCTCAGGGTATATATTTACACATTAGTGGTGGGGGGGGGGGGGTTAAAGCTCAAGGATGCTGGGGAAAATTTTTCAGGGGGTGGCAGATGCCAAAATAGCTGTGTTGGCTTGGTAATGGAATATATTTCAGGATATTTTTGTGCATGAATAAATTTATTTTAAATATTTCTAGGAAAAAAACTCAAATAAAAAGAACAATGAAATTGTTTTCCAAATGAAACAAAGTACAGTAAATTTTGAACAATAAGGATTCCTGGCAAAAGGATAAATTTATTTAATCAAAATGTGCTTAATTATTATGCATTTAATCTTAAAAGAAAATCAAATTCAAACCAAAATTAGAGAGAAATTTATTGCTTTGATTGATTATAACAGATATAGACTTGTCCTACCATGTTTTGAATTTATAACAGCCATGTAAAATGTACCTCTTTCATGAGAGGACAATTCTTCCCCTTGAGCTGAAATCCAAAATAGTTCCCCCTCAACATAGTGAAAGAAAAGCAAAATTTAAAACTTAAGCATCAAGCTGTCAAATTGACCCTCTTTCTTTGTATTTTCCCATTCAACTAAATAAATTGAACTGGTTCAGAACAAAATTTGTTATAAGAGAGTCTTATCAAATAGGCTAGTTAGTGATAACAAACTGGAAGTAAAAAGTGACTTTTTGCCAATATTCACCAAAACTAACAACAGAATTTTATGATAATTGCTACACCAGCAATATGTGCTTCTTATGCTGATTCTTAATATATAAAATTCTTTCAGTTTAGTGTAACCCACTCAAAGCCAAAAATCTATGAAATTTGCCTGATAAAAAAAAAGGAGAAACACCCCCAAAAAAGCAAGCAATGTTATTTTAAATCTTACTAGATACATCATATCAGAAAACCCTACCATAGAGGTTTCTAGCTCTAATCTTCAAATAGGGGATTTTGCTTTTCTTTTTCAGAAGGAACATTGTTAATGCATGTTTATATGTTTTGTTTTTTCCCAGGTTTGATCATATCATTAAAGGACCATATAGATGAGGCCAGGGGAAAGTATTGACTTCTGCCATTTTAGGTCACCAACCTACAAATTTACCCCAAAGAGAACAAATTTGTAATCAATTTAACATTCTGAGAATCTAATTGATTTAGAAGTATCAATAACTATATTTTAAACTCCCCAGTTGCAAAAGAAGTAAAGCCACACAATGGCAGTACTGGATCCAGTTGATTTGCTTTATATGTAAAAAAATTAAGCTATGTTTGGTGATCTGTGATTGCATATCAGCTATAATAAGGGGGATGATTCATTGTCTAGGTGGCAGTAGGGTAGATTCCTAAAAAAGTACAGTTTAATGGGCAAACTGCTTACATGTCATGTGGCTTCTATTAAATGTTGAATATGTAGGGGATAGTAGGAATTAATTACAATGTTTCTCTATACAGCTAAAATGTTACATTCAGTAATGCTTTAGTTTCATCACAAGCAGTCAAAAATACATATTACTGCATATAGCAAGATTCTGATGATTGCATATTGTTTCTTTGTCATTATTACAGAAATGCGTCCACTTTTTAGCTTTCTAAAATCCCCCCTCAATGTAACAAAAAAATACATAAAGTGACCAGGTTTTAAAGCTGAGGGAAATGTTGGGGTTGGGCAATATGAATGAATAATGACATAAAAACAATATGCAGTCATCAGAATCTAGTTATATGCAGTAATTTGAAAAAATAAAAAAAAAACTGACAAAAAACTAAAATATCCTCCCTTTATACTTTTAACACCACAGATTCTTGCCCTTGACTAACCACAATTTCTGGCAAAAATATGGTTGCAATGATGAAACACCATAACAAACAAGGCTTAATCAATCAGCAAAAAGTATAGCATAAGCATCAACTAACAGTTATTGTTAAATCAGAAAAAAATTGAAAAAATTAGGTATTTTTAACCTACAAATGAGTGATCAAGTCTTAATGAAATTTGATGTTTGGAAGGATATTGTGTCTTAGAGCTCTTATTTTAAATCCTGACCAGCTTTGATGACATTGGAGAGAGTTAGGGGGAGGATCCTAAAATCTTGGAAAATGCTTAGAGTGGAGGGATCAGGATGAAACTTGGTTGGGAAAAATAAACACAAGTTCTAGATATGTGATTGACATAACCGGTATGGATCCACTCTCTTTGGGGAATTTGGGGTGGTGGTGGTTAATTCTGAAAAAATTAGGTATTTGTTACTTACTAATGGGTGATTGGATCTTAATGAATTTTGATATTTAGAAGGACCTTGTGACTCAGAGCTATTATTTTAAATCCCAACTGGCATTAAGCATGTGATTTTCCTTTTAAATCAATCTAATAATTCCTAAAATTTTGCTAGAGCTCATACCATATGAGCTCTTGGCTCTTCTGACCTTGTCTCAAGTGCCATATAAGCTCTTAGCTCTTATTTAATTATCTTTTGACTTCCTACTATACAGAAATTACCAGTAATGACTATAATTAGTATTTAAAATATAATTTCATTTGTATTGTACAACCCCAACTTTTCCCTCTGCTTCAAAACCATGCCCACTTTACACATATTTAGTTTGCCTCTTATTCTTAGTATTTCATGATATGTAAATAACATTAGAAATTAGAAGTTACACCTGCTAGACCTCAGAAAAAGCAGGAAAAGTAAAGATAAGGGACATCTTTACAATCATTACAAAAATACAAAAAAAATTGAGGCACAGGACAAAAAGAGATAAAATTCTAGACAAGCTACTTTCTGCTATCTTTGAAATTAGTTAAGTTAGGAAAATAAAATTTTCAGTAATGAATCCAAGGGCAAAAACATACTCCAGGAAGGTGTTCCCAAGCTACTATGTTGACCCTCTTCTGATCTCTATATCTTACAAATTTGCCTACTTTATAGGTCCATATCCTACCTATTGAAATTTTAGACAAGACAGCATTATACCTTAATTTTCAGTTTCTTTTTCTCTAGTTTTAGTCTGAAAATGCAAGTCCTGTTATTTAAGTAAAATTGTAAGCTGCATCATTAGGTTTTTACTAAATCTAGGAAATGTGTTCACAGATCCTTGAAACCTTGTACATTGGGATAGAGCAAAGTTGTAAAGCTTAAAATACTTTTCTTGTACTTTATCTAAGCAGAAAATCTATTTTGGAAGGTTTCATTTTTATAAAACTTTGATTTTTTAAGGTCATGAAAAGTTATTGTTCTCTGGAATTACAAGGAGCAGAGATCAGTACTTAAAAATACCTTTCCAGGACAAGTTTTATCTGTAGATCTATAGCTGAAATTTTCATTCTCCTAACCTAACTACTTTCCAAGATAGAAAGAAGTAGCTTGTCTAAATTTTACAGAAATTGAATATACAACTTGACACCTTTTATTATGCTCTTTCCACATTCAATAATTTTTTCTGTGGTAAATTCCATTTTGAGTTTTTAAGTGGGCTCAAAACAGGGTAAAGTTTCAAATTAACTCACTAATGAAGTAGCCAAGAAATAGACATAACTCTAGAATCAGAATATCATTCTGAATCCAAATATAATATGTGCTTCCATCAGAAATGAACTGAAAGAGTGACTTACATTATTCAAACTAATCTAACAGTTTTTCGAAATAATGGAAAATACATTGCATACATATAATTCATGGTTTACATTTACAGATTAGTTGGTGGGTTGAGGTGAAAGTTTATTTCTGGCAGAAATGAATGTTGTATTTGGATGCAGAATGAATTTCTGATTCTAAAGATATGTATCCCATTAGTTAATTAGAAAACTTGCCCAAAACACCACATAGTGACAAAAATTTTGAGAATACACTTAATATGTATACTACAATAATATGTAATACTAGTAATATTTAAATATTACTAGTATGACCAAAAGCCACATCAAATAGTTTTATTGTGGCAGCAGCTCCAAAACAATTTTGGGATCAAATTAAGCTTAAAAAAAAAAAAAAAAAAAAAAAAAACACTTGATAAGGGATCAGACTTACCCCAGTTAACTCTAGATGAAACTTTCAGGATAAATTCTAGGTTACAGCTCAAATTCTATTAGAGGAAGCTGTTTTAAGTCTGTATCTCTGCTCATTCTCTATTTCATAGACTTGGAAAATTACGCAGACAGTAGGTTTATAACTTGCAAGTATCAACTGTGGCAAACAAATATTTTCTTTATATGTTGTTTGAAATTATTGCATTTCACTCTAGGTTTGTATGGTACTTGCCCATTGGACAAGTGCCATATAGTGATTGCAATTTCTGTCCATTGAGAGAGAGAGAGAAAGAAAGAAACAGAGAAAGAGAGAGAAAGAGCTTTTATTTTAAATTGACTTTCACAGTATATGGTGCCAAATTAGCGCTTTGCATCAGGTATTACAGTCAGATAAAACTTGTCAAATAAAAAAAGGGAAAAACACAAACACACAGTGTCATACAAGCAACTTGAAGAAAAATTTAAACATAGAAAGTGCCAAATTAGCTTGCTTTGTGATGTTAGTAGCTATGGACCTCATACTTCAGATTGCTCAAAATAGTGATACCAAGGAGTTTGCACTGCTGGATGGCATCTCTGAAGGTATTGGTTGCTTGAATGAAGATGTACTCTTTAAGAAAATGATAGTCATTATATTTGAGTTTTTGGCATTCACAGTCATGTCAGCCTGTGCAGCATCACTGGAAATATCTTCCATGACTGAGCTCTTCAAATTTTGTCCATCATTTTTCCAGTAAGGACATGCTGTCAACAAATTTCCAGTAGTCAGGTTGTTAAGTAGCAAGTCCACTTATCATAATCAGCAACAGGAGCAGGCCAAGGAGGATAGCCTGGGGCACACCACAGTAAACTGGAAGGAGATCTGAATAGCAGATTTTCAAAATGTTCTGCCCATCCGTCTTTAACTCTTTTCTTATCATTAATTGCGCCTTGTTCTTATGTTCAACTGGGACAAATCTGGATTGGTTACTCCCTCTCAATTTCTTAACATGCCAGTACAAAATTTTACTATTAGGCCGTCTAGCTGTATCTTCCAGATCGTCGGGAATTTTATCCATGGCCTCCACTTCACTCCTCCTTAGTTCATATTTTAATGCCTCCTCCAAATTCCTTTTGTTTTCATATGATCTATCACTCAGATAATTCTTGTACAAACCCCTTCTCCTTTCTGTTAAACATAAAGCCTTTTCACTAATATTCCTAGCTGTCGTCTTAACTTTCTTCCCTTAAACACCATCAGCAACTTCACAAATTGTTTTTTTAATTATTCCAACCCTCTTCCACATTGTCAAATTTTAAAATCTCAAGTTTAGCATTCAACTGTTCCTTAAATGTTTCTCTCAAATTCTCATCCTGGAGTATACCAACATCATAACTTCCAGGTAAGTAGTTACTCTTATGAAATTACAGCTTTAAATTAACCCTAGACGCTACTAGATGGTGATCTTTACTTTCAACATCAATGACAGCACTTCTATACACCTTAGTATCTTGTATTGATACTGCCAGTCTTTGGTTTACTATAACATGATCAATAATATTTGCTGTCTTACCATCACAGATGTACCATGTCAACTTTGGGCCTCTTATATGACCAAACTCCATATTTGTTATAACTAGATTGTTATAACTAGAAAAGTGCAAAAGTCTGCCATTACTGTCTTCTTTTCCTATACCAAATTTACCTAGACTAGGATACCATCTATCCCTATTTCTACTGACTTGTGCATTGAAATCTCCTATCAAAAACATCATATTTCTAGCTGTAATTACTGTAAGTAAAATTCATCTGAGTCACTAGTATCTCTGTTAGTTGGCGCACCAGGGGCATATACTAATGTAACAGATGCTCTGAACTTTTTAGTCATAAAATGAGCCATTAGTATTGTATTGTTAATACTGTCCTAGCCTAAATAAGACTTAGCATCTTCCTTGTTCATCATGAGCCCTACTATATCATCTATATCTACATCATCTATTTTCTTGCTTCCTACCCATGGGAAATGGGTTTCTGAAACTCGTAATAAGTCCAGTACGAACCGTCTGAATTCGTCAGTCAAAATGTCAATACAATAGTCATTGTTTAACAATGTAGTATTTCGTGTTCAAATATTCATGTTCTTTAAACCATTGAAATTATTTTGGCCTCAGGAAAAGCAGTGATACCTGATACCAATCCAGGATGGGGATCAACATATCTTCTCAAGTCTACATTGAAGCGCTTAAGTCGGCTTACAACCAGGCAGCAAGGAGTCCCTGGGACCTCCAGTATGATTGGAGGGTTTTGCAACCCTGGGCCCATCTTCGTCACACCATGTTTTCAGCTCTTGGTGATGCTCTTCTATCAACAAGAGTCGAAATGCTGCACAGACAGTCCTAAGTATATTACCTTTGACTCATTATATATTGAGGCCTACAAATATTATGCTACTGTGGAGAGGCAGCCCATAGTAGATAAATTAGCTAGGAAGAGGTTTTTTAGCCTGGAAACATCCATCAAAACAGACCAAGCCCAGAAGAATTATCCATTAACCAGAATCCCATGCAAATGCTGTATCATTTACAAGGCTATAATTTCCTTGAGAGGTGCCACTCAAGTGGGCTTAGAGTTGACCACAAGGTCTCCAGTCTTACAGGTACCCCTTCCTTTGCAGAGACCTTTGTCCATAGATCTGGATCTTCCCCATGATGGTGTTTTGCGTCACCGAGCAATTTAACCCATTGCTGGGAGAAGGTGTGTAAGTCTTGGGACGTATGGACATGCTTGTGGCACTGTTGAGTGTACATTTGAGGGGCCTTCTTCCTCCTCCACTTGTATTTATGGCCCTGGGCAAGGGTGCCCCAGGTTCTGTTATGGACCCGCAGAGACAAGGTCCCCCCTGGTCTGTGCCTCCTATGGAGGTACCCTACATATCTGTTGTTATTATGCTATTGAAAGTGAGCTTCATTAAGCCCTAAGTTCTGAAGTAAATTAATAATATAATCTTTAATAACATATTAATTAACCCTTTTCGAATTCAACCTAAACGCCATCTAAGTGGCGAACGTTCGTAATGATCTTCGCGGTAATTTCCAGTGATTTTCGTTTAGCTAGAAACTTTAAAGAAGAAATAACTAATTTTCAACAATACTTTATTCAGCCCTACTCGTTTTCATTGCTAGCAGCATCTATGATTATTTTTGGAATTTTTTACAAGGAACTTCAAGACGATTTTCACTTAACTATAAGATACTAGCTGTTGGTGTAACGCACCAACACCTAGTTGGTGAGGGGGCTCCGCGCCCCCCCCCCCGCGCGCTGAAGTTGTTGCGTGCCATTGTAGTTGTGTCCCTGTGTCCCACCTGTGAATATATATATATATATATATATATATATATATATATATATATATATATATATATATATATATATATATATATATATATATATGTATATATATATATATATATATATATATATATATATATATATATATATATATATATATATATATATATATATATATATATATATATATATATATATATATATATATATATATATATATATATATATATATATATATATATATATATATATATATATATATGTTTTTAACTACGTAAAACTTGCGAATATACAACATTCTTTGCTCTCCCATTGTCTGTGCATATAAATAGATTGTCAGGTTTACCGACTCTTGAACATGCAACATATAATTGTCCATGGGAAAAACAATCCGTATTCAGATCTATACCGCATTTTTCTAATGATTTTGTTGATGGTGATTGCTAATCGAACATTCCCTGTGTCCCCGTTGTCATTTATATATCCCCCTGTGCCCCCCGGCGTCTCCGTTGTAGTTTTGTCCCTGTGTCCCGGTCGTCATTTATATTCCCTGTGTCCCAGTCGTCATTTGTGTCCCGGTGTCCCGGTCTGCAGTGTGTCCTGGTCGTCATTTATATTCCCTGTGTCCCGGTGTCCCAGTCTGTAATTTCCCTTTGTGTGTCCCAGTCATCATTTATATTCCCCGTGTCCTGGTCGTCATTTGTGTCCCGGTCTGTAATTTCTCTTTGAGTGTCCTGGTCGTCATTTATATTCCCAGTGTCCTGGTCGTCATTTGTTTCCCGGTCTGTAATTTCTCTTTGAGTGTCCTTGTCGTCATTTATATTCCTTGTGTCCCGGTCGTCATTTGTGTTCTGGTGTCCCGGTCGTCATTTGTGTTCCGGTGTCCCGGTCGGCAGTGTGTCCCTGTGTCCCGGTGGTTATTTATATTCCCTGTGTCCCGGTCGTCATTTGTGTCCCGGGGTCCCAGTCTGTAATTTCTCTTTGAGTGTCCTGGTCGTTATTTATATTCCCGGTGTCTCGGTCGTCATTTGTGTCCCGGTCTGTAATTTCTCTTTGAGCGTCCGGTCGTCATTTATATTCCCTGTGTCCCGGTCGTCATTTGTGTCCCGGTGTCCCGGTCTTCAGCGTCATCTTATAATGACGTCATATACAAAGCCTTTTATATTTATAATGACGTCATATGCAAACCCACAAACAAACAAACATGCATACATACAACTCGAAACAACTTCATGATGGCATAATGCTCAATCCTTATAATGATGTCAGTCGACAGTCGACAAACATGACGTCAGTCGACACACAAACAACTTATTTTTGTATATAGAGGAACTTTTCTTCAATAATGTCATAATAAGCCGTATTCGAATTCAACCTAAGTGCCACCCTAGTGCTTAAGAAAAAAAAAAAAAAAACAAAGGTGACCCCCAGCCAGTAAAGACAACAAAACGATGAGCAATTCCTCCCATCAAAAACAGTAAAAGCCTGATCTCGAGATAAGCCATGGTTCAATGCTGGCTGTAAAAAGGCAACCAGTGCCAGAAAAAAGGCTTACAAGAAATGGCGTTTGAAGGAATCCAGCGAGGACCAGGCTGCTTTTATTAGCACTCGAAACGAATCTGTTAAAGTTGCACGTCAAGCTAGAGCCAATTAGACTAACATTGTTAGTCTTAACACTAACAGTTGCCAGGACAAAATCTGGGTCCTATAGCGGCAAAACATGGTGTGGGATTTGAAACCACAGTAGTTGTAAACGTAAGAACAAATGACGTTTATAAAAAATAAACGAATAAAAAGACACAAAATAACAAATAACACAACAAATAAAAAAAAAGAACAGAATATGCAAATAACACAGAAACTAAAATATATAGATATATGCAAATAAAAGAAAGAAATAAACCAACTAGAACGAGCAAAAAAGCACAGTAATCAAAATGTGCCCATCTTTTCCTTATAGTTGATCAATTAGCCTGGTCAACTACAGGATCCTGAAATTATTTTGAATAAAATCCATGTGCAATTCACTCTTTCTTTCTTTGAAGCCCCCAAAACTTTTGCCCGATTCCTAAAAACACAACAAAATATTTATAAATAAATTTGTGATGTGTTTTTTTTTAATTTTTACCCCTCCCCAAAGAAAAGTGGTGTCCCAAAAGACGTTGTCTAAACCATTGAATTTTGAACATTTTTAGAATAAGATATTTATTTTTTTGAAATTGACATCACAATCCTTGAAAGACCAAATTCGAATTTTGGGGTTTATAAACAAAAAACAGGACAAATAAAAACAAAAAGTAAAAAATTAAAAGGCTGGAAAAAAGAATAGCAAAATTAGAATTATATGAATGAAAATTCATTTAATTGGGAACGCTATAACAGCTAACTGATTTCTAGATGTAAACTCCCTGGAAAACCCTGAACGTCATATTAAAGACGGAGGGGAATTTGACACAATTCATTTTTGTTTTGAGTTTTAATGTCACCTTTACTTTCTTTTGACAGCTTGTTGTTTCGTCCCTATCTTAAGTAGTTCTAATCCAGTTTCTAACAATGATAAGCTACAGGAACACTCGTTTTTATCAAAAAATTTACATATTTTCTATCCTGGGAACGCTATATTATCCCTTGCTAAAAACTTGATACCTTAACTCTAAAGCATAGCTTAAAAATTTGCAAAAGCATGTTTTTTAAATTCGAACAATTCGAGAAAATTCGAACAATCCTCTCCTTTGACATCACAAAAGCCTTTGACCATGTACAACACAAGGGATTTCTTTTTTAAGCTGAAAGCCTTTGGAATTGATGGTCAACTATTTGAGGTGCTTGCTGATTTTTTTCGTCAACAATCATTGCAAGTTGTCCTCGACGGCTCCAGCAAAAGAACACTCAGTCTTATCAGGAATACCCCAAGGAAGTATTCTTGGGCCAACTCTTTTATTGGTGTTCATAAATGACCTAGGGAACAACATTATCAAAAAACCTCACCACTTAGCTGATGAAACGACAAAAGAAACATTAATTGCAAAAGACGAAGATTCCAGCAAACCCCACAAGGATCTTCAGGCTGACATTGAGAGAATTGAGGCGTGGGCAGATGTATGGCTTGTAAGTTTTAACGCATCGGAAACGAAAGAGCTCCTACATTCTAAGGCGTGTAATATGATGGTTCATCCTGATTCCGTCTTCAAAGGAGAGGCAATAACGCGATTTGACACACTGCGCCTACTTGGATTTAATTTCTCTTCGGATATGTCATGGACTGAGCATCTCAGTAAAATTAGATCCTCTTGCTCCAAGAATTTAGGGGTTATCCTAAGATGCAAAGGTCTTCTCCCTGATGAGTCTGTTCTGCCACTTTTCATTTCGTACATCAAACCTGTCATGGAATATGCATGCCCTCTTTTCGCTGGTGCATTAAAAAGTCATATCGCTCCACTCCAACAAATTCAAAATAAAGCAATTCATGTAGCAACCTCTGAAAACTCGAAAGCTAAAACCACACAGTTGACCCGAGAACACCTCAACGTGGCGTCCATGTTGGTTTTCTACAAGTACATGTATAACCCTCAATCAGAGGAGCTATCGAAGTTCGTTCCTGATAGGGCAAAGCCTTTACAATCAACTCGCCGAAGTACAGCTCGTTAGGACTATCTTCAGCAGGGTACTCCCCGCCAAGAATATCTGAAACGAGTTTCCTGACGATCGGTTCTCACGTGGAATAGATTGTTGGCAGAGGTAATCCCAGAAAATCCTTCCCTTGTCGCGTTCAAGAAAAGGTACAACAAATACCTCAGAGTTGGAAAATAAGGTAATTACCAGGACTAGCGGCAAATCATCGTCTGTGTCTTGAAGCCTGTGAAGTCGTGAAGTCTGTGAAGCCGTGAAGCCTGTAATAAAAAAAACGTATGCCTCTACAGGTAGACTCAGACTTTTTTGAGGAACGAGCCCCTAGCCTCTACCTATAGTTTATTTTATGTTGTGCATGTTTTTCATATTTTCTTTTAAATTTTCAACTTTTTCAATTGAGTAAGAGCAGCAATGTCATCCTATGTGCACAGCTTACAACTCAGTATGATCATCAGATTGATATCTTTGCAATACGCTAGTCCACTTTTAAGATACAAATTGACAAGTTTTCCAAAATTAGTTTTTTTTTTTTTTTACTGTATGCTTAAAACGAAATGGGATTCAAAGGGATTCTGAAGCATGAAATTCAAATTAAATAAAACATGCTACTGTCATCATCCTAAGCCTAATTATCTGAGTGCTATTGTACATATCTGTATGATAGGTCCCAATAACAGTACTAAATCTAGAAATAGCAATTGAAAAGACTGCTCCTTTGTCAGCTAGCAATATTTTCTATGTTTAAAAGTTTTGCAACTGTTCTTTAGAAGTGGCACGTCTGAACAATTTCCCTTCCTTCCTTACCGTTTTCGTGCTTGTTTTCAGCTTCATCTGAATGTGTGTTTATCTTGGCACCAAGTTTTTCAAAATTCTAGGCTGGCTCCCTTTGGTATTTAGTCCAATTAAAAAAAAGTAAGAGAAAATGTTTTATTTATGGAGGAATAAAAATAGTCAAATGGTCCAATTATTGTGTCAGGAACTGTTTTTAATTTAACAATTCCTGAAAATCAATTAGGTATTTTTCGCAGTAATTATTCTATCACATTCCAACTTGAGAATTGAAAAAAAAAATGTGTAAGAAGTTCATTTGACGTATATGTGTCTTCATAGAAGTTTTTAAGGACTTAAAGCATTTTTATATCCTGATTTTGCAATTATAAATATTGCCAATACTAAGAGAAGATTGCTGTTTACTTTTTTACTGAAAAACAAAACAAAGTGGCATAAACTAAAAGGTTTGCGAACAAAATGGCACAGATTTTGGCAAAAATTACCACTCTAGTCTGATGTACTTGCCTTGGTTATTCCTTAATTGTTTATTTTATTAATTGAAAAGCCAAAACTTTTTATTATCTTACCCTTCAAGAAGAAAATAAGAATTAGGGATGGGATCAGAAATCAAGAAAGATCTTTTCACTTCGTTTTTTTATTGCAATTTTATGATGTATTTTTGAACTCTAAAGATAAAAGAAACATACTTCCTTATTTTAGAAGGTCTAAATATGTCTGCTGAGTCTGTATTGGCCCAAGAAAGAAAGAGGATTAGAGATGCTTTGAAATTACAATACCAAAGAGAAATTTATCATCCTGAAGGTATTAACAACACTGGAGCAAAAGTAAGTTTCAAGTGAATTTGTAAAAAATGAAGTGTTCGTTTATACATTACTATATTTCTTGAATTCATGTAATACAAGTTTTCAACTCTTGGTTGCTAAGAAAGAAATGTTTTTGTTTATGCGACTTAAATTAGGCCCTTACCAGGATTGGTGAATTTATATAGAGCTTATTTGCATTTTATTTAAATCAATTTCTGGTCCCTGGGAACAATCCATCCTCCTTCCAGCTGGCATGAGCGTTTTTCTTTTATATTCTGAATTTTGATTTGATTTCATCAATTATTGAGAGGCTATGCATATATCCTACAGGTTTCAGATCCTAGCTATGAAAAGTTGATTTCTGCCATTTGATGGAGCAGAAAAGAAATTCTGGCTCAACTAAGACCAAAAGTTCCAAGATAGTCAATTGGCTTAGAACCATCAGAAAGTTATATACATATCCTATTGGTTTCATAGGTCATTTGGTCTGATAGCGTTGCATCCGTCCCTAAATATATACAACAATGAATAGAATGAAGGGCTGCTAGGCAGCGATTGCATTATTACAGCATTGCATTATTACACAACGGTTATTGCGAGAAGGGGAAAAGTTCATGGGTCTTTTTGTGTTTACAGAGGGTGCTAGTACACTAAAGTGCATTTTTGTGGCCAGATTTTTCTACTTTTGTGAGAGACCCTTCTGATATATGCTAAGCGGGAATAACTCCCCTATTGTTTGAGAAATATTTTTACCATGAGGTAAAAGATCACATTAACTTGATGCTACAAGATGGCTGAAAATATTCTTAATTATAAGTATGAAGTCTCCCCTTCTTCCCAAAAAATGTACACCGTAGCCTGGAAAATCATTTTGTAATTTTTGTTCTCCACTTAAAAAATCTTAGGGTTACCCTTTTTAAGAGACGATTTTCGCTTTCAAAGCATAGTATATTTGCACAAAAGTTAAACTTTATCATAAAGGGCAGGTGCAGATGAGGAACTCACTTCATATTTAGGTAACACTATACATCATGTTAGCAGCAAACAAAAATTGAATTAGAAATAAGAGCTTTATATGTTGTTAATATTTTACTGTTTACTGGTGAAAAGATGCTCATCTCATCTCTTTTTTTTATTTAGTTTGACCCAGCAGTTCAGCGATTCATGGCTATGCGTGCCACATCCTATGAGCGGTTTAAGCCAACTAGTCGCAGAAGTTTACTCTTCCTTTTTGGTGTTTACATAATACCAATATGGAGCGTTGTGTATTTTATGGATAAGCGTCTGGTAAATTGATTTTTCTTTCAGGCTTGCTTTTAGCCTAGCCCAGGGTGAAATTATGCTTCCTTTGTTATATAAGATTTTTTTGCCCAGGATTAGGGGGAAAGTAGGTACCCCATTGGTATTTTAGCAAGCTGAGATGTATATTCTATGTACTCATAAAGAAACCTTGCCTAACATTGGAAATTTTGACATTAAGGATTGGAGTTTATATAGCATTGTATTTCAGAATTTGCCAAATCTTTAGTCTGCATGTTTGTGAATCGTGTCTACTAAAGTATGTAAGTTTTGCAAAAAGAAGAAAAAGATAAAAGAAAAGCATTTGAAACTAATTCTCCTACATATTTACTTATAATTTTGTATTCAATTCATTAGTTGTATTCAAGCCAAATGACTGTAAAAAAAATAGCCCAGAAGAAAAAAAGGACCAGCGAAATGCAAAAAGAATAGCCCAGCTAGAATCATGAGGCCCATACAGCTTCTGTTGTGTTGGGAATAAAAGGCGTAAGGGAGGGGCACATAATGGCTCCACAATCTGATGCCAATAAACGCTAAAGCAACGAAAAGGAAGTTTATGTGTGTAGCTGGTTAAACGTTGCCAAACGAAAATCAAAACACTGCTCAGTAGCATCAACATAACAAGGCAGTTTGCACAGCAAATAGGGCATCATGGTACTCTACAATATTAAATTCAATATTGTGCATTGTGTATACCAAAAGAAACTACTAGCATACCTTGCCTGTGTGATTGTCAGAGGCTCTCTGACCCTCAAATGTAGCTGGGTTTTTTTCCTCTTCATTTTAATCCTAATAGCCTCAAAATAATGAAAATGATAATTTATTCGCCCTTTATTGGGGCACACTATTAATAAAGAAGGCGGATGCACTGAAAATATAAGAAATAAAATAGCCAAGTTGCATAGCTTATTGTCGCAGTTGGAAAAAATATGGAATAATTGCAAGATATATCACCGAACTATGATTAGAATATTGGAAGTCACTGGAATGACTGTGGGTGATTAGCTTATGGCGCTGAAACGTTAGTGCTTCAAAATGTTGAGGGAAATAAGTGTACTAGATGTTTTGCAGAGGAAATGTCTAAGAATGTGCTATTGGCAAATGTTTGACTGACCGTATATAAAACAATAAGTTGTACCAAAATTCTAGTTTGATCCCACTCTCTAGGGCTAAAATGAAAGAAAGGCTGAGATTGCTCAGCCACGTTTTAGAGATGACTGATTGTAGATTGCCAAAAATTGTGCTTTTTGGCTATCTATCTCAAGCCACGTGAATAACAGGTCCGCCCTGAATAGGGTAGGAAGAGGTCACAAGGTTTAAACGAAAGTTGAGCTTCATGGTAGGGAATACAGCATGATTTTTGCAATAAATAGGGTCGAGGAGGAGCGTTCATAGCAGCGTTGACCTCATGGGGCTTGGTGCCACAATGTGTTGTTAGTAGTAGTATTTCTCCTTTTGCTTGGCATAATTTTGATTATAGAATAATAGTATACTAATTGTGTAGTGAAAACAGTAGCAAGTGAAAATTATAAAAAGAATAGAATGTTATTGGAAAAAAGCAAATTAAATTCAAGTGTGAAAAGGGTTCGTAATCTTTGGCCGTTTTCTAGAGTATTACAAGCATATTTTTATTTGGTTTTAAGCTGTACTTTTGAAGACATAGAAACATCAGTTTTCATCCATTCTATTTCCTTCTATGGACTAGCGGGGTTTCGAAATAACACACATATTGTATGATGTAAAGGCAAGAGTTGCGTCATAAGAAACGGAATAAATATCAAACTTCATGCAATTGTGCCAAAAATTCATGAGTGGTCCATTTTTAAGATATCAGTCGAATTATCACAGAAGGAAAACATTTCAACTAGTCGAGAACCATTCAACCTGACATTGTACTACCAGTAGAAGTTAAGAATAAGGATAGTAGACGCAATAGTGCTGACTTAGAGAAGAATGACATGTCTTTGAAGTACATTTTTCCCAGTGAGTCACTGTATAGAACAGATCGCTCGTAGAAAGTTGCAGTAAGGCACATTCGATCACAACTCTTCGGCTTTTTTCATGAACCAATTCCAACTGAAGGGCAACTTCGTATTCCCCCCCAACGTCCGATCCTCTTCCCCCCAATCCCAAGTGGCATTGGATCAAAATTCTTAGACAGCCATTTTAATCAGAATGGGCTATTGGTCTCAAAATTGTGTCTTATGAGCAATAGGATAAGTGCAGCTTGAGGCGTAAAGTCCCTTGCAAATAGCCTACATAAGAAAGATGCTTTACAAACATATTCTAATGGAAAGGTAGATATGTTTCATCTTGTGGAAATCATAATGGAGGGATTTTCAATCAGTATGGCAGAAGACCAAACTGAGATGGTTGATCCCGCGTGCCATACCTAAATCGCAAAAATAGGCATTAAAAAACTAAGATTGGAGTATAATTTTCCAAAATCAAAACACTTATAAACACATTTGTAAGGTATTCTCGGTATGATTACAAATCTGATTCTAGTAATGTAATGTAGACGTGCGAAATCAAAATCTCTTTAATCAATTTTACTATACTATGATTTTTGACAAATGATCATTGAAACAAGCAGTGTTACTATTCCAAAATATTGTGAAGGGTGAGGCAAAACAGAACTAAATCATTCCAAGAGAGAGTGAGGAAGAGAACACGCCGTTACTTTTAGATACTCGGAAGATAATCTGCGATGAACTACAGATTGTAACAATGAATACTTTACTAGATAGTGTTCATGAGAAGAAGATGGAGTGAAACAAGGCTGAATAACTGAAACCAGAGATTCCTTAAAATCTGAGTATGCCCTTTTCAAATTTCTATTTTTTAATTATTATAGTTTTGAGTTCGCATTACATTATACCGTAAGGAAAGATTTAAGAGAAATGGGAACTTCTTGGGAAAGTATGAAGAGCGATCAGGAAAAGCGTGCTTAGCTATGTTGGCCTCAGGCGGCTTGGTGCTGCGTTCAGCTGTTAGTTGTAGTAGTACATCATTTTTTAAATTAATCAGGAAGGAGAAAGAAATGACACAAGTTTTCCATGTCAAGGAAAGCGAGAATTGAAAACTCAAAACGAGCATAATTGCTACGAAGGAAGAAACGAAATCTAAAAGAAACAGGAATTACAATTAAAAATTAAGCTGAACTTAAAAAGGAATATAACGGCATTGCTCTCTGTGCTAGAGTATCCGTGTCATGGAGTGTCAACAATGTCATTTATGCTTCAGATGGGGCACACTTTCATGAATGATTTGGGAAAAATTTAGTTGGAATCTAAAATATAATGGATAAGTCTCAACCTTTGATTGCGTTTTTAAGTTACGACATTTTCGATTGTACGACAGTGTGTTCCACTAAAACTTAACCCCCTTTTATTATCAAAAATAAAAAGTTTTTTTATTAAAGCGAAAAGTACCATTGAAAGTCAAAACCAACCAATCCTGTATGTTTACAACATTTTAGAATGAAAAAATATACCAAGTTGGTAATTGCGAGTGCTTCATTTTCCTATTACGTCTCAAAACTCTTGAACCGAAACATTTCGTCATGTAATGGCAATGCGAATGAATTAACCCTTTGATTGTCGTGGCATTGGAAATAAGTAACAGAAATTTTTAGGCATTGGTAATGTATTAAAGTATTCCTTTGTGAAGCATTAGTGACACATGTTTAAACTTTAGTGATTGATGAAGAGTAGTGATTGGTGGGTGTCAGATCCTCATAAAGATGATACTTTGTGTTTGCTTGGAGTTTAAATATTTTCTATTTTCAAAGAAAAACATAAGTTTTCTTTGGAATTTTGATTTCTGTTGGTTTTCAATATCATGTTGAGGTTTTCAATTTGCCTTTAGAATCATAGCTTTTGTTTATTTTGTCATTTCTCATTGGAATAACAATTTTGACTATTTCAGAATTTTTTTTTTATTGAGAATGGAATTCCCCGCCAAAAAGACAAGGAATTGATCTCGTTACCCCTCAGTCACTCCCAACTCACAAGAATGACGCTTGAACTCGAAAGTCTTGTTCGAGAGAGCCCCTTTAATTTACTACGATCATCATTCAATTTGGGCAGCCGATTTGGATCGGGTATATTAACTTGTGGAAAAACTTTTTAGAAAAAATCGCTGCACCATTTATTTATGTATTTAGAAAGGCATTAAACAAAGGGGTGTTGGACAAGCTATTAAAGTTTTAATTGGGTAGCTCCTGAGCAATATGAAATAATCCAACAGTTCAAACATTTTATATGTGTAACTTGTCAAGGAACAGTTTATAGTTGCCATCAATTCCAATTGTTTATACAGTCATCAACACCCAAGTGAGTCTACAAGATGGTATAACCCTTATTAACTGGCTCCTGAGCAGGCTGCGATTAATAAGTATAAAGGTCATACAAAACAAAAATCTGAATATTATGACGCCCTATACAATTGAATACTTATGTTATTAAACAGAAGTCATGTAAAAGATAGCTCTTGTCTATATGGTTTGAACTAAATATATTCTTTTTCAGGAGAGAAAGGAGAGCATCTTGAGCAGTGGCAAGGTTTCCTACAGAGATCGTACTTTCAAATTCCATACATAAATGTGTTGTACTTAGGGTCTGTGTAAATATAGAAGCGTTTATGTTCTGACTTTAATATTTTTATTGCCATATCTATTATAAATCGAACCATAAAGCTAACTATGGGGCACAGCAGTGCAATAACGAGGGGATCTTTCTCATAAGTTAATTTTTCAGTGTACAGTATTTACATCAAAACAACTTCCGGCGTCCAGTTAGTGCCATGGATGCTACTTGATTGTGGTAATTTAAAGGGACTAAATGAATTTTTTTCAGATTTGAACTTATAACAATATTCAGCCCCCCCCCCCATATAAAATTCATGTTTTATAGTTTAGCGCCTTTTGAATTGCCACTGGAACCTCTTGTAGATGCATTTTTAATCTTGTTTAGATTCTTGTGCTTGTTTATAATAGCCAGTAAATCAGTAATTGAACAAAAATAAATACATTGAGATGATAGACAATACTAAGAAAAACTTTTGTATAGAAATTCATGTGTTATTGCGGATGAGGAGTGTTTTCAATATGACCCTAACATCATTTTATGTGTATCCAGTCGCTTACTGTTAAACTTTCAAAAGGAAAATGATAGTCGAAAAATACAAGATCAAACCATGATGAAAACCTAATTAATTTTTATGAATTCTTATTGGAGCTTGTATGCTATTCTGATAAGACAGAGTTCCCTAATACAGCTCTGAAGTCCTTGTTTGCAAGATTTAGCCATGTCAATCCTCAGCCAAAAAGTCTTTTTAATTTGTTAGTGACCCTTAGTGTCCTGAAGATTGCATAACAACTTTAAGGCTACAGCCTCTAATTTTTTTTATAATGATGGATGAAAAGCTCTTACGCCCTTTGCTTCTGGAGTCATTTGCAGCTGCAACCTAGCATAAAACAACCCTTCGCCCATTGGTAACTGAAAATACAAAAATTAAAAAAAAAATAATTGCTAAAAAATACTCAACTAAAAGAAGCCCAGGAGTAGTAACTGTTATCCGCTTTTAACTCAGCAGTACTCAAAATCTTCCTTCAGAATTTTGAAAAACTTCTGTATCCCCTCAAAAATGGAGTCAGATTGAAAAGTTGTAACCCCCTTCCCTTCAAAGCCAAAACCGAGAGCATATTTGTTTCTTCCTTTTTCATTTCCATATCCTTAGTTGATCATTGCATCCTCGCAATGCGCCAGATCAAAATTCCAAATGGAACATGAGTGCTGTCTCCGGAACGTCTGGAGCTCTAAGACTAGACAGAACATTTCTACAGAGGTCTTCTGTAGGGGATTCTATGTTACGAAGGTGAATTCGATCAATCACTTAAAAATGGTGCCAGATGCAGTGGATAGATCGCCTTATGTCCGTCAAATTAATGTTACAACTTCTAATATTAGATTGCAATGGCTGTTTGATGCCTCATGGCATATTGCTCTGGGCCTAAACTACGTAGTACGAGACCTCGTCTTCATGTGTTATAATCGTACTTTTTTTTACGAATATTTGGAAAGTCAGTAGGACTTCGGCAGGCTACTTTCTTCAGCAGTAAAGTACTCTCCCCACCAGCAGCCAAAACACTGACTTTGGAACAGGATTGTGGTTTCAAGTTTAAACGAATCAGAAAGCATACATTTGTAAAAAACTTAAACCCTATTACTATTTTGCTAACTAAATGTTTAAAAATAACTTATGGCTACTTAAAGTTCAGTTTAAATGTAAATGAAAAATGTTACTGATGATTTAAGCCTCATTGTATAGTAAGAAAAATAGTGGAATAGATGCAAAAATGAAGAAGGAAAGAAAATGCTTGGGCTCGCTTTGTTTGTTACAATAGCGCTATTTTACATTTATCCAACCCGATATTATAATGAATTCACTGTTGAACGATTTTACAGCAGCTTTATCAGTAATTTCATTAATTCCTTGAAACATAATGACACATTGATGTAAGCCTTGACCTCTACGCGATTGGCTGCTGGTCCAGATTCTGTACTCTAATTTTCTTTTTTTGGGGCATCATGCCAAAGTGAGCAATTCGTATTGGTGCTTTGTCCGCGGAAAAAAATATCTTTTAAACAAGCATCTACATTAGTCTCTTTGAAAAAAAAACGCAGAAATTAACAGGAAAAACTATCATTTTGATTAACAGTAAAGAGCGAAGTTGAAACTTGAAACGGACAAAAATGATCGCAATTTACTGAAACGTAATACAAAAAATGTGCAAAGTCATTTTTTTAGGAACTAGCTTTTCTGCATACACTGTTTTATTTTTAGTTTTCTTCTTTAGTAAAGTGCTAGTAACTAATTTCCGATAATACTGTATCGCATGGATTGAATGGTGATCATTTTCGTCCATTCCAAGTTTCAACTTGGCTCTTTACTTTTATTCAAAAAACCTATTTTTTTTCCTGTATGCATACTAGAAGAACCGAGCTAAACAATAATTTTGTGCAATTTTATGGATCAATTCAGGGGAAATTAAGCCCCTGCGACAGTGCAGCAATATCTTACGTTTTTGTTTTGCTAGTTTGTTCAAGTTTTAGTTCTTTTGTTCAATTTTTCTTTTCTGAGTGAAAGGACACAACGTTGGTGAGAAACCTAGATAGAATTGACAAGTGTAAATTTAATGAAGAACTGCTGGAAGAGAAAGACGCCATTGGCCATCAAATGAAAGAATGGTGCACAACTGTTTCTGGCGATGTTCTTTCATTTTACTGCCGTATTTACTATTCTTCTCTTGTTTATGAGAAAGGCTACTATGCTGTTTTACAGCAGGCTCGAACAGATGAACACATGAGGAATGTTCAAACTAAGCTGAAGCCAAATTAGTTCGACATCTGTTACACTGGCAGTTCGGAAAATGTTCAAAGTTTCTACAACAGTTGCAACCCTGAGAGTTTACTCTGTCAAGGACAGTTGTGTGAATGTAGAGCTTGTTTGGGCCTTTAAAATGGTAGAATCTGGTCATTCTGGATGTTTGGTAGATAGGGTAGCAAATGTGTTTGGTAAAATGTCTCCAGTCCCGAAAAATTTATCGATGGGACGAACAAAGTTCGAATACCTGCTGACCGAAGCAGTTTGTCCGCACTTTCGCCAGATGGCTTAACGAGGCTGGGCACAGCTATTTTGTTTTTGAGTTGGATGAAACAACTAACTCTGTTAGTAAGAAGGAGCTGCAGATCTGGATTCGATTCTAGTCTTTGCAGGAGTAACATCTTGTGGAAAGACATTTAAAAATGAGATCTATCGGTTACGCAACAGCTGAAGATCTGAACAATGAAATACTTGTCACTATTGAAGGTTGCGGTTTGTCAATTTTTGAACTGCTTACAGTGAGTTGTGATGGATCAAAAGTCAGCAAAAAGTTGTTTCGCTGCTCGATCATGAAAAACGGACGTTAACTGGGAGTGCAGAACTACTTGATGTTGGGACTCTAAAATTATCCTTATGCATAAAGCTTTTAGAAAGTGTTTTGGTGAATTTGGCAAAACTCGCTCAGAATTGATCTTAAAAGGTTGATACTTTTTCCGGGGCTGGCCATCCCGGATTGAGGACTGTAGAAAAATCCAAGAGAAAACTGATGTTCCCAAGTTGGATTCTTTCAAATACGTAGCAACCCATTGGTTGTCGATCACTCCTGCTGCCACTAGAATGATAGAGCAATGGCTAGTTTTAGTTGAGCATTTTACTGTCTTTTTTTCTAAGAAGAACACAGGCCCGACCAAGTCCTGCGCTTACAAAGATATTACAAAACTACTCAAACAGTCGACTTTGTAAGCAGAATGTCTGTTCCTGATAGATACCTCTGAACTTTTTGCACATTTCACTCGGAAGTTCCAACGTGAAGAACCATTTATCCGTGGTGTATATACGGACTTACAGAATTTTATTTTGACGCTTGCTGGGCGCATTTTAAGACCTGAAGCAGTTCGATAGCTGAGGGTTGACTCTGATTTGAAACACTTGAAGATCGAAAGAAGTTTTTGCCTTTAGTTGACACTGTGATAAGTGATGAAATGCGAGCCTTTCTTTTTGTGGCTGACGAATTGTCATAACGGTATTTCTAATAGAATGTCCAGAAGAACTCCGCTTCAACTACCAAGTATGTTTCGAATAGAATTCTAAATTGGGAATCTTTGTCATTTCGGAAAATTTTGTCTTTCCTACACCCTGCTCAGGTGTTCAAGCCAAATGCTCTCCAGTACTTATACTATTTGTTGATTGAAACCTTCCTATCCCATAGAAAACAAATCTCTTCTTAGACGGGTTTAAACTAGTGCAAATCAGTGAGTTTTCCTCAAGAGTCAAATAGGATCGGCGAAAAATGGAATCAAGTAATTGAGAACGGAAAACACGCGAATTTGGCGATGATGATAAAAAACATGCGATTATTCGCCAGGCTTAGCCAGCGTTGAGAGAGCCTTTTGTTAGCTGAGTCTGAAAGAACTCAGTAAACAATGGGTGTCAATGACTGAGCGAGTATTGGACGCCCCACTGTTTGCAATGAACGATCTGCGCCATTGCAGAATACGAGAAATGATGCAAACTTTTTTCTTTTCTTTTTTTTTAAATAAAAAAATGTCCCTTCCTGTGCTAATGTTCAAAGCTATATTTGTCCATTATTATAGTTTTTTTCCATTATTATAGTAAAGTCAAAAAAGAATGAACCTTGAGCCTTGATCGATGTGCGGTGTAAAATATTGAAAAGGATAAGGTAATTTCGTGTGAAGTAATTGCTTTACAAATTTCAATTGCAAACACTTCCTTTTATTTTGCCTCCGGGAAACCCTGAACTGAAATGTCATTTGAGGGCAAAAGGAGACCTGACTTATTCTCCTTTTTCTAACTACTTAATAAAATACTTCCACATTGAAACTAAACGATATATGTACGTCAGTTACATAGCTTTACTGCCCTTGAACAAATACTTCAAATGAAGTTTTTCTCCCGTCGACACGCAGTCTTATTAGAATAATATTGTGTATGCATTGACATCGTAACAAAATTGGAGTTTATTGAATGTTCCAGCATACAAAATAACCCCCCACAAATTGAGTAAGCGTTAAACCATACAAAACACACATATTTATCATCCAAGCAAAAGATCTCATTTCGTAAAACGCTTCTGTCCCTACTAGGAAAGTCTCCTTCCTGTATTTGTAATAAGACTAGCACAGGTACCGAATTTGACTTTTCGTTTAATGCTGTGAAATAAACGAATAAATATTGTGGAATCTAAGAGTAAGTTATAAATCTTACCCTGGATAAATTAAGTACAACTCAGCCTAAATTATGTAAAACTTTGAACATGATATTCTCTAGCGAAGCGTCTTTTTCAATCATGTTGCAAACAATAGTTTGAATAAGTTTACATTTTCTGTTACATCATTATAGATATTGCAATTTAAGATTAACCTTGCAGTGGACAGAGCGATTACTACATTTTAAGGAAAACTACACTACGAGAAAAAAGCACATGATCAACATAAAATGTGTACTCGAAACATGGGGAAATTGCAAACAATTTAAGGAAAATTAAATAATTAAAAATCAAATATTTGAAGATAATCCCAGTTGCAGTTCCTTCTTCAACTTTCTTTACTATGTCAGACTTGTTACCTAACATATCAAATTAATCGATAGATATCCGTTTTGAAACCAAACTACTTTTCTGGATGCATTAAAACATTTCAACATAGGTGGGTCTGTTTCTTCTCACAAAATTTTTCTGCAGAATTGCCCACTTTCTTCTAGAAAGGAACATCTCTCTCTTCTATTTAACCAGGAAAAATGGAAAGACAAAAATTTTTGGAAAAAATGAAGAAAAATAGATAATTTCATTATTGATTACACGAAATCGCAGAAGGAATGGCTGTTTTTCTTCACTCTACCAAGTAATCAAGCTACCACGCAGTTGAAAAAAAAAGATTAAACATATCCCAGGAAATTAGACAAAAGCGCCTATAACTATTGGTTAAGCCAGAAGAGGTATATGGAGACGGCGCAGCCCCCACTCCCCAAGAAAATTACAGTATTTTCAGATTTCACCCGCTAGTTTAGTATGAGTTTTCGTTTTCGTTTCTTTTGACGGGTCGCCCTTCCTCTGAAATTAATTCCAGTGTACTTGAATGCCAATATTAATAGTGCATTGGCAAATAATGAATTTAAAAATTTTGCTGACTCATATATTACACGATTAGAAAATATTTTAGTGCAGAAAGTAATTTGGATAAAATTGATAAGAGATTTTTTTTAAGGATTTAAAAGTTTATAAGAATTTTATTTTAAATGCCATTACGAGCCGTAATCTTGCTGAATAATACAGTTTAAGTTTCTTTATTAATTCCATTCGATAGCAGAAAAAACTACTTTGGATGATATTTTGGCTAAATATATAAAAGCTCAGTAAATATTTTTCTGCGGAAAGCATCCAACCCCCCCCCCCCCGAAAAAAAATTGTACTTTGAAGCACAACCATACTGGTCAGGCCATGCTCAGGATGTAGACTTGGCGGATAGACGCATTTTCTCAGGTTTCAAATATCGGAAATGCATAGTCAATTGCGTAAACAAGAAGCAAGTAAAAAAAAAAAATTCAGCACTTGTTGACACTAGGCCAAACCAAGAGTAATTTAAATCTTTGTGTTTCTCATTTTTTTTAAAGTAGGTAACCACACAAGTGACCTTTAGTGGGGAGGGGATGGAGTGAAAACACAAAGAAAAGTTTTATCTGTTTTTTCAGAGGAAGGTAGTCCTTTAAACTATTCTTAGGGGAGATAAAGAGTAAAGACCATTTGTCCACTCATATTAAATGTTTAAAGTTTACTCTTGATCTAACTTTTAATATTAAAACCAAACTTGGCATAAAATCCTCAAGATGGTTAGAAATCTGATTTTCTCGATTTTGGGCTATACATTATGTGTAAACAAAATTAGATAAAGCCACTTCTGGATTTACAAAAGGAAGCGGGAGAAGATTTCTTTCAGCAGCAGGTTTAAATCAGAGTTGGCGATGCCCAGGAAAAAGTATTATAAACCTACTTATACCTTCGTTGAAACATTCTTCATTGAAAGAAAAAGTGTAGGTTAAATCATGTGTTACTTAGAAAAAGGCATTAAGATTTAACTTGTTTACTCTGTTACCTATTGTTCAACAAATTATCTTGTATTCGTAACCAAGCTGAAAATGGTGCTAAATTTTTGATTATGGTGCTTGCTGTATAATCGACTAGTAAAATGAACATGAATATTTGAGTGCATAGTTCTGCACAGGACCGCCAGATCACCCTATCCTTTTTTTAATATTGACAGGGTATAGAAGAGGGCTAGCTTATCATCAGTAAAATCTGAGTTGTATGTCATACAGTCCAGTGCAAGAGATTTTTCCAACAGATTTGATTATGGAGCTTAAAAGGATTTATGAACTGAGGCTTTAACATACTTATTTAAAGAGTAAATAGGAAAGCTAAAGAGTTATTACAAAAAAATCATCAATTAAAACCGTCAATAAAAAATCATCATTACAAACAGTTAATTGAACATTAAATTTAATATTCGCAAGGGTACTCCCTAAATAAAAATATCAACACGAAAAACAACAAGCAAAACATTTTGGCCGTGTTATACTCCCCATTTTCTATAGAAGATACATTGACCAAGTTCATGTCCGAACTGCATGTGTGTATAGTCTTTGTTCTCAACCAGAAGTGCAAACTCGAAAAATCCAAGACACTTTCCACCTGGTGATAAAATAAAAACTACCAGTTTATTTTGTTTTGAATTTTCTCCGTTAGTTCTCTAACATATAGATTCGGCCTTGAAATAACACAATGGTCAGCTCACTTCGGTTGCTAGAGCTTCAACCTTAGTCTCATCCAATTGGTGTTTTGTGAAGTCTTGAAGAATTTACCGACAGACTTTGATAAGTTATTTCAGCCTTTGAGTTACATTAGCGAGGGCCACGCCAAAAGCTTGTATTGGAGAGAAGGGGTACTGAAAGTCAAGAGTATAGGCTCGAGTATCAATGCGTCCAAACTGCATGACCTAAAAAAAAGAGAAAGAAACACTTTAAGGAGGATAAAATACCCAGTGGTCAGACAAGTTAATCATCACTTAATGGTTAAATCATCGTTATTTAGCTTTTATATTGCTTAAAAAATCCATTGTTTCACCATTGTATTTGTCTAAGTTTCCTTAATAAGTCTGTGATTAGATAGTAAGGCGGGATACTTCAGCCTCCCCCTCTCAAACCCTTGAGAAGATTAAAAATACAAACAAAGTTTAAATTTTGCAGCATTTGGTAACTTCTAAGAGTATTTTTTTTGCAGACTTCCCTCCTCCCCTTAAAAATGTGTGGCACCCTCTTTGTTTTTGCGTGTTCAGGTGCTTATATTCTTTTATCGATTCTATTTTAGATATCAGTGGTTTCGCATCCATCATTCTCTTTAGCCGATTGGTTTGCACGCTATACTTGATATTCTTTGTCCTTTCAGACAGGCGCTCGAGTCCTGGTGTCACTTGTATTTCGGTTTGGAATGGCAGTCAACGGTGTGACTCTGTAAGCCCAGCCAGAGTCGATCCAGCTCTAAATGGGTATTTGCAAAAATTCAGGGAAAGTGAAAAGGAAGGCCCCCAACCTTTCCTCGCCGAAGGACCTTGAAACGGAGATCAGCACCGCTGGTAGGGACTGTAAATTCCATCTTTCTTTCGTCTTTTCTTATTATTATTCTCTTCAACTAAAAATAAGCAATTTCCAACCAGCGTGCTAAAAGCCTACAAAGTGCTCATCTTTAGGAAATGGACGATCAAATTCTTTTGCTCTTAACTTTTATTTAGTAATTTTTCACTAAAATCAATCTTATTATTGTTGTTTTTTATGGTCAGGCTTGTCAGGTAAAAATATTGTCATTCTTCTAGGCAATATGGTTGAATCTCTTACTTTTATCCCCTTTTTTAAGAGAGATTCTGTTTTTCTGGTCGGTGAAATCTTTGATATCATCCCGTTCTACTTGAGCTGGATGATATGGGGTAAGTTTAATTGTGGCTTATTTTTTATTGAAATGCATACTATGCTTTGACTCGGTCTAGTTCCTACCTGTTTTCCTTGGTACTCGATCTGAAAGTTCTTTGCAGATTCTTGAGTGACTCTTCCCCCGAAGTCAAGTTGATAGACTTGACTATGTTCGTTCCAGAAAGGAGCTTTATTTTGCAGGACCACTTGCCTTGGACGGTTTTTGTGACGACGTGCTTCCAGCCCACCTTGGCGTTTAATCTGTAAAAGCAAGTTTGCTTATATTGTATGTAAAATCTTAGAAAACACCTTAACATTGTATTATATTAAAAAAAAAATATGACTGAAGCTGTCTACGGTGGGTTAGTTCTAGTAAACTGCAAGACCATTATCTTAAAAAGGATGTTTAGTAATTGTTTATCATGTTTCGTAAATAATATGACAATTCAATAAAATTGAATAAAAAGAAATGGTCATAAAAATGTGTCATTGGTCAACATGATTAAAAAAAACAGTTTCAAAGAAAAATTGAAGGGGGTACTTGAAACTTTAGGTAAGTATAAACTAATGAATACCACAGACAGCGCGATCATTGTATTATTAGTTTTTCACCAGACCACTTTATATAGAGGGAGATGTCGTAGAAACTCCGGAGGGGCTCATTTGATTGAAAATTGCAAGTTTTAGCACCTTTTTGAGACTAAATAGTTGGAGGGTATCTAGCACCTCTCCCACGTCCACTTTCTGCCATGGGAATTAAAATTGAAATTACTGTTTCGTTCACAATTAGTCGTAAAATCCAAAAACTATTCCTCCGGGGATAACATGACCAACTGCAGTCCCTGAGGCAAGGACAGTTGAATATGCAAGTTGCCAATTTTTTGCATGTAGGTTTTGTTGTTTGCAAAGGGGAGTGTTTGATTCTGGGTTTTCAAAAAGGCTAAGGGTGTACATTTTAAGTAAGTTCTAATACATTCTAAGTAAGGGTATACATATCATACTAAGGCTGAGGTAGACATTCAGGGATTGTTGAGGGGGTGCTGAACTAAATCAGAACACACTACGAGCATGCAGATTATAAAAAGGGCACATCTACAGTATATCAGGAACGGATAAGGGTATTAAGTTCAAACTTAGGGAATATTGAGGTAGATGTGAAACTATATAAAAAGAGACCATGTTTATCCAGGTTGTCAAAAAGGCGTATGCACAATATCTCAGGAACAGCTAAGAGTATTGAATTGAAACTTTCAAGGTATGTTAAAGAAGGTGTTGAACTAAATTAAAAGATACTATGCTAATCAAGCTTCAAACTAACATAAATCACTCTTAATAAATAAATGAAATCCTAAACGAACAGAAATAACAATGAATATGCAAGTCAAACTTCATACGAACAAAATTACCACAAACAGCAGTAGGGGTTACGCGCCCTAAGCCCTCTAAAGACTAGTGTCATTTGCGCTGTATAGAAAACAGAATATATTTTAAACGTTTTCTCCTTTATAACGTTTGTAAATGAAAAATTGCTCCTAATTTCAGGATTGAATGTCTTTTTATATTAACTATCTGAACTAAACTAACTAGTGTAGAAAAAGTTCATTTCTATTAAATTTTAGTTTAAGCTACTCATTTCTGAACCAATTTGACAAGAGAAAAAACATTAAACTTTCCGGCATAGATAAAGTCTTCACATTCTCTATGATACTGGGCTACTGGCTATTCATATTGCTCTTTTGATGTAGATAATTATAGTCTAAGGAGATGCGCTTTCTCCGTTCTCGACTGGAGATCTCACTTTATTTCCAAAGAAAGACAAACTCGCCATTCAGTGCTCGTCGTAACTATTCCTTTCTGCAAGCTTTTTTGAACTGCTGAGCAAGAAGGCTTATGTCCCACCATATCTGTTTGGTTTCCAGCCGCGTCTCAGTTGTACCCATACTTTTTCGATGCTGCAAATGCATTGGTTGATGATGATATATCAGGAGAAAATATAGTACGTGCAGGTTACAATTAGCGCAAAGTGTTTTGATTCTCTCATTCACGTCGCTATGTTTATCCATGTAGCAAAACGTGGAGTGAGCCCTTCCTGCATCATAGACCCTCCGAGATATGTATTACCATCTTATAGTTCACCTAGTGCTCCATTCATCATCTGAAGCAGATGACCCTCCAACGTACCATTCTGATTTTAACCACGCACCCAATCCTATATTTTTGTGGACTTCGAGAAAGGTACTCGTCAAGTTGCAGTTTCGTCCCCTTCAAACTTCAACAATGGAGTTCTGGATGCGCAGTCCACTGCTCCCTTGTCTTGCATTCTCACCAGTCTCAATTTATCTCTCGTCTGTTATGCAGACGAAATTTTGAGATTAAGCACCACTACCCAGTGCATTAGTGATGATTTCATATCGCTACAATCTTAGTGTGCAAAACTCAGTCGTGAATTCAATGCTGAAAACTCAAAAAAGTTTTACTTTTCAACTCAAAGCACTCAACAGCCAGCAGATATTCCTCTCTGGAACAGCAGGATCAATCCAGTTGGTCATATTACTTACTTCGATCTCCCCCTTGGATCCTCGATAAAGCATACAAGACAGCTCTTTACAGTTCACATTGAACGCCAAGTAGGGCTATCGTATGCTTCTTTTGTGAGAAAAAAGCTAAGGTTCAACTACTGTCTTCTTTCAAAATTTTTTGAATGTGTGTCTCTACCACATTATTTATATATAGCACCGTTTCGGAAAATGTTAATAGTCCGACCACCAGGTTATAGAAATGTGACGCCCCCCTAACCCAGAAGGTACCGTAGGTTTAAAAGTGGATTCCGACCAAATCGAACACGGTGATTCTGAATATGCCAGGAACTAGGTTCGGAAATGATCGCTGACAGTAGAGATGAAGCCCTATGCTATTCCAGTTTTTCTTCTCAATAATAAGTTTGCTCTCAAGCACAGTAGGTTGAAAAGTAGATTCCGCCAAATTGAACACGCTGATTCCGAATATACCGGAAGTAAGTTCTGAGAAAAAATGGCTTAAAGTAGAAATGAAGCCTGATACTATTCCACTTTTCAAAAGCAGTAAGATGAAAAGTGAATTCCAATCAAAACGAATGCAATGATGACGAATGTACCGTTAATAAATACTTCCCGAGAGAGTGGTTTAACTGGAACTGAAACCTTATAAGTTGTTCTCCTAATCAGCAACAAATTCCATAGTCAGACACATGTATAGTGGGCTACCGCTGGCAGAAAAGTTCATTCCAACCAAATCGAATACGCTGATTGTGCATGACATGGATAGCAATTGGTTGCTCAAGAATACGACGCGAGTCTACAACAGGGAATATAACAACAATCTCATGTATTGAAATGCGATAAAAACAACTAAAATACAAAAAGACGAGTTGAATGGGACACATCAGTCTCAACAGTGCTTCACAAAAAAAGGTCTTTAGTCTTTATCCGAGTCGACTGAGCACCTGCTTCTACACGAACAAAGTGAGTCACACTGGTTTCCTAAAGCACACGGACAACGTGCTGAGCACCCAATCTTGCAAGAACAAAATTTTGGAGCACCTTTGACAGTCGAAGGCCGCTGAAGAAGCGTGGATGTCACAGGAACAACGCCATCTGAATGGCTGAATGCCCATAGTCATAAGGGTTGTGAATGACTGGCTGTGCCTCGGCTGCTTGCAGCATCAAAAACCGCTGGAAAACAGCACATTTCACGTGATACTTGAACGAGTTCTCCGTTGGTGGCAGGCAATTTAGACTGTTTTTCTTATGGAACAAGTGCACCCGTACATCATTGAGGCTAGAAAAATCGTCTGATCGCTTGCCATAAGCAGTAAAAACTATTTTCCGATAAACATTTGTTATGTCAACCAGGTATTCCATCAAACGCTTGGGCACACTTTTCATTTTTAAATCAAGCTCTTCGAGCTTGTCCAGGACACTAGCCTTGAAAGCCTCAGCTATGCAAGTCTTTTTTCCATTTGAGTGAAAAAAAAGCTAACCGTGTCACAAGCACTGAAGCAGTGAAGTAGGGTAATGGAGTTCGCAGCAGTGGCTGGTATTCTCTTGACTATTTGGTGAATTGGGAGGTTTTTGTCTCTGAACTTGAGGCACAGCTCAGGATTGGATGCACTGCATTGAGAAATTATCACTCTGAAATGCTGGATGAGTATAGCAAAAATGTGTTTGTCATTGGCTTTCACTGATGTGTGGAAAGCCCCTGCGGTAACCCTCGGCCACATGGAGTACCACCCTCGTGTCCGCCTCTTCGTGTGTGCTAGCTAGCCTCACATTGAGTAGAGATCAAACATCAGGAAGAATACCCCCAACATAAACTTCTCTTTTATCGCGAAAACCTCCAGCTAGCACAAGCGGACAGGGCGTGTTTTCTGTCTCTTCTTTCCATACCCCAAAAATAATTCCAGTTATTTTGCTTTCGATGATGACTGTGTCAGCATCACTTCCTTGTTTTTCAGAGTTGTATCCCGGGAGATCAAACACGTTCTTGTATTGCCCTTGCTCCTTCTACCATGACAGCCGCTGCTGTCTTTGAGGAGGATAGGACAACCTTTTGGGTCCTTCCCAAAATTCCATCCATCGTATCTGTCGTACACTAAGTGGAGTTTAGTCAATTCCGTCGTATCTCTAATCATGTTTCGCATGGTTTTTAAAGCAAAGTTTCCCATAGTCTTAGTTTTCAAAAGGGCTTACGTTCTGATGTATGGCATAAAATCCATAACAACAGCCTGCCTTGCTACAGGTGTGGGAGAAATGTTTAAAGTCCAGAAATAAATTTAACTGAGTATCCGTATAGCAGCTAGAAGTGCAGCTTTGGAACCCATTCGTGAGGAAATGCCAATACCAGCCTCTGTTCTTTCAAACAGAGCTGGCGATACCGGAAGAAGCTCATGTGGCATCTATCTTTGCAGCATTGACAAAGACGAAGTGGGAGCAGTACCGCGGGCAAGTACTATTTTTATTGTCAGTTCTAGTTCCTCTTGGATGCTGCTGAAGGCTTTCTTTTTATGTCTGTTACCTTTCTTCAAATTAGTAGCCATTGTAGCTACTTCAACTTTTGAAAAGGCAGTGGGCTGTCCAGCGACAAATGCTTCAATAACTTTTAAGCTGTTTTCTTCAGCAAAGAAAAACACTTTTCTGAACTGATTTTTCTGCAATCTCATTTGTAATGATGTTCACAAGTTCTTTTTCTTGGTATTCAAAGGGATTCAAATGACTTTTGAAAACTAAAATAGTCGTCACTATTAGGTTTTTGTTTTTAAAGTCCATCCTCTTGGAATCATCGCACTCGCTTGTTCCATCAATTCAAGCTAATTTACAGAGTGAAGCTGAAACGGCAAGGTGGATGCCCACTTGGCAATTGCAGTGGTGTTCAGAGTCATCCCTTTGGTACCGCCTTTTTGCTTATGCTCAACAATAAGGCTTGATTCTGAGGCGTGGTCTGCACAAACGGCATAAGCTGAGCCAAAATATCTCTCACAGTGAAGTGGCCTTGCAAAAACTTGTCTGAAAGTTCTTCGGGCATGCGATCTATGTCTGTCAAATACCTTGTGAGGCACGTTGCGTATTTATGGTGACCTGCAGACGCCATGAAAGAAAGCATCATACTAGCTGTTTGCAGATGCAAGTCCCAGTTCCCACAGCAATCAGCAAGTAGAAACTGGAACATAATCAAAACCATTCAAATGGCAATTTTATCTTTTCTTCTGTTTCTTCTCCTTATGGCACTTTTAGCGGCGATTATTGCTCGTATGCACTACCCAGTGAGCAATTCTTAACTAAAACTCGTACGTACCGAGTAGAGTTTCATACTTCCGTAAATCAAGTATAACAGAAAATAAAAAAAGTCGTTTTAGGGGTGAAGCCGGTGTCGGACACCCGAGTTCCAAGAAGATTCTGAATCAGGATTTCCTGGTCTATAAAACCGTGCCGTCAGACTGACTGTACCTTTTGGGTGTTTTTTTTTTTAAACTAAGCTTCTTTTGCCGAGCTGGCGGTCGGACTATTACTAAAGCAGAAATGTCAGAACTTCATTCAGTTTTCTTTCGTTTCACAAAATATTTTCCTGGTTTCCCCTTATCCCTTTATTGACTTGCGACTCTTGTCTTGTTAGAAAATTAAGCTTATTTGCCCTGCTATAACTGTCGAAAGGCAAGTATTTGTACATAATACCCGTCTTTCGGAATTGTATCATCCTTGGTCATCGGTACTGGCACAGTTTTCCTGCGTTCTGTGTTTTTTTTTGTGTTCGGTTGTTTTTTTTTTATACCCCGTGTTTCTTTTTTATGATAGGTTTAAAAAAAATTATTTTTAATTAAAACAGGAAAAAACAGGAACAGATAATATCGGCCAAAGAGAATCAAAAGCTCAAATGGCTAAGCAATCATGACAAATCGGTTTTATATTTTAGTTCTTAATGTTTTGTTTTTCTGTCTGTGGTTTACTTCTTAATTTTCTATCTATTTATTTTTGATGTGCATGTTTTAGCAGTTAAATTTTTGTTTAGTTACTCTGCACTGATGATGGCTTATTGAAGATAATCGTGCAACATTTATGGTTGGGTACACATTTTTGTTTTGTTGTATGTATATTAATAATTATAAGTCTAATTATTCGGTTCAAAATGACTGAACAAACTAATAGATACCAAATATAAAAACTTACCTTATTTTTGAGCTGTTGTCTTTGAAATGTCTCTAAGTTTGTAAACTCCAACGTAGGAGCTAATTTCTTTTCTTCCTCTTCTGAGCTAGACTCTGAAGCATCGTCAAGAGATGTCTCGACCGTCGATCGCCAGCGACGGGGCATTAATGGAGAAGAAAAAATTTGCCTGTAAGCAATACATAGACTGGTCATACATCATCTTGCAATTATTTCCACTGTTCATCCTGTTATTAATTTACATTTTTTTTTATCTTTCAAAGAGTTTTCCTGGTAATTAAACATACTTTCAATCATCAACGACTTTCATTCTACCGATAGAATGCATTGCATGTAGGCGGTATAGCTACATCAAGCATTTTGAGATGGGTGGTGAGAGAGTGGCAATTAAATTTGGATGAAACATGAGATCTCTCCATAACAAAGAGTTTGATTTGATATATAATGATTTTAAAAACCATTATTGTCACATACGCATGGGTCGTCCAAGTTTTCGGTCCTATCAAAGGCACTCATGACATCACGAGGGATACTAGGATGATCGTTCGTTTTTCCAAGTTTTGAAAATAATATAAATTAAGATAGACGATTATACAAAATAACACAAAGCTGCATTTCTTTTTGCGTTTAGCTACATTTTAGTTTGTGTTAGATAAGATTCCACCAAAAGGAGAAGTCATTCAAATATGGCTTGAAAAAAAAAACAATGACAAATATTAACTAAAATTAAATCCTGTTTTACCATCATGCTTGATAATGAATTCATTTTATCTACAATTGTTTTGTGCTGATTACAAATTTCTTAAAAATTTTGTCAATAAATGGCCAAATTTTTTACCCATTATTCTCCATAACGGTATGCTTTGCAAAGATCTTTTTACCACCTTCCATGACAGTCTTAGTAGCATGCTAAAGCGCTGCCGTTTGGGCTGCCCATTATAGGGAGAAAAATCATTTTATGAAACTCATAAAAACACCTCTTTTTTGCCAGAACGCAGTTGAAAAAAGCCAATTTCGACCTTAAAACATGTGTATATGTTTAGTTTTCATAATGCTGAGAATGAGCGTTAAGGAATGTTGTAATTTATCATTGTTAATTATTTCATGAAATAATTCTAATGAGATATATGAGACGTAGTTAATAACTATAAATATTGAGCTGTGGTTGTAATTTTGCTCTATTCTTGTCTCCGTACCCCTGGACAACGGTGCCAAGGCATTCAAGAAAGCTATTTTAAACTAATACTTCCAGTCGCACCAATTTATAGAAATATCGAGAACGGAGGAAATCTATTTGTCAAAATCTGGGAATAGGGTTTTCATTTTTCCAATAAAAATACTAAAAAAGGGTGTTTTTTGATGAAATACCAAAAGTAAAGTATATTTTGAAATCTAAGGGAGAAAACAAATGTCCCCTCATCAAATGGCTCCATTGAACACTTAATAGAACTTTTCAGTAGAACTCAGGCATCTTATTGCTTGTCAAAATCAGGATTGAGTGCATGTTTCGTTTGACATAATCGCTGATCTCTAGAAAAAGAGTACCTTCCATCCCCTTCCAAATTCATAAATGTAAGGTTTTGGACTTCTTTCAACTCATGGTCGTTTAAGTATTATTTTGGGAATGGGCTAAAATAATTAGTTAACTGCCATAACCAAAAAACGATTAGCATACATTTTGTGCTTAGTGTTTGGCCCTCTGGCTGAATCGAAAATTTTTTGGTCTAGAAAAATTTGTTGGTATAATTGGGTTGCCTAAATCAGAGCCCTTGAGTGCAACAAACCCTAACCTTCTTACCCATTGAAAAAATTCGATTTCCATCAAAAGCGATGCAGTCATATTAGACTCCAGAATCTAAGCAAGCATGAGTAATTCTTTGAAGGTAGATCACTCACTTCATTTGTGGTTAGGGCAAAAAAAGTAACGAAGCTCACCAATTAGATTGGAACTATCCTCTCGCCAATTTGTGTCATCTATACCATCCAAAATAAGAACAAAAAACACTTTTTTTTTCAAATACATTAAATGAGTGACTTTAATATAGAGCATAATATAAGCGACTTTAATAGAGCAATCTCTTATTGTTTAAAAAACTGAAGGTTTTTTAAACAATAAGAGAAACTATTATGGACCAAGCAAGGAAGTCCTGATTTCCTGGGCCTCTAAATTGTTTTTGACTCTCCAAGAAATTATTACCACTACCACTAATAGCTCACTGTAGCACCAAGCCGCCTGAGGCCAACACAGCTACGAACGCTCCTCTTCCAACCTAATCTATTCAAGACCTCCCTCTTTAAACCCTCCCAGGTAGTTCCCATTTCCTTTAAATCTTTATTTATGACATCCTCCCAACCAAGACAAGGACGACCTGCTTTCCGTGTAGCTCCAAACGATTGGCCAAAAAGGACAATCTTTCATTATAGCCCTAGAAAGCGGGATTAAACCACATTTTTCGTATAGCCTACTGTTTGAAATACGGTCAGTCAGCCAGGTACCCAGAACAATCCGTGGGCAATTTCTCTGGAGAACATCTAGTAAATTTGCATATGCTTTTCGGAGCGCCCATGCTTCGGAGCCATATTTAACCACTGTCATCACTGTAGCTTCCAATATTCTAATCTTGGTTTGTAGACTTATCTTTCTATTCTTCCAAACTTTTTTTTAACTGTGAAAACACACCCTGAGCCTTAGCTATTCTACTTGTAACATCTTCACTGCTCCCACCGTCTTCACTAATAGTACTACCAAGGTAAGTGAAGCTGCCAACCTGATCAATCTTATCGTCTAACGTCAGCTTTTCATGTTCACTTATTCCTAGACTTAGTGACTTAGTCTTCCTCACATTAATTTTCAAGCCTATTTAGGCACCCTGAAATCACAAAACCTATAAAAATTCATTCATTTTGCTCAAACTTTCATCTAATATGCTTAAATAATCACCATAACGTAAGTCCAGGAGCGTTTTTCCTCCCCAATTGATTCCGTGGTCTTGAATTGCCTTTCCTGTGCCCCTTAAGAGGAAGTCCATCAAAATGATCAATATAAAGGGGGATAGAACACAATCCTGTCAAGTCCTGATTTAATACAAAACCAGTTGCTAACCTCATTTGCTACCTTAACCGCAGCAGAATTATTCTTGTAAATAGCACAAATCACTTTAATGTATTTGTCTGGTATACCATATAAAGATAAGAAGTTTGCTAACGCTCTTCTATCAACAGAATCGAAAGCCTGCTCATAATCGATAAAACTGAGAACCAAAGGTGTTTGACAACGAAGAGACTTCTCAATTATTAACCTAAGAGGGAAAACTTGGTTGAAACATCCTCTACCTTTTCTAAAACCGCACTGTTCTTCCCTTAAAACTTTGTCTACAGCATCTCTCAGTCTAAACAGTATCATATTACTCAGTAATTTGCTACCTACAGAGACCAGACTAATGCCTCAATAATCACGACACTCACTCTTGTCATCTTTCTTATACAGTGGTTTAATTAACGTTTTCCTAAAATCATTAGGTACTTCCCCTTTTTCAAAAATCATGTTCATAATCTTCAGTAGCTTATTTCTAACCTCAGAGCTACCATATTTAAGAAAACATTTATCACAATATCAGCACCTGCAGCCTTATTATTTTTTAATCCTTTTACTACTGTCGCTAATTCTTCCTCACTAAACAAATCTTCCTTCACATCCAGGGTATCACAAACTTTTTCATTTTCATCTATATCTTTTCCTGCAACTGTATCTCGGTTTAGCACATTCTCAAAATGTTCCACCCATTTTTCTTTAACTTTTTCCTTATCACTAATTGTGGCCCCATTTCTATCTTTAACTAGGACTGATCCGGAATAACTACTCCCTTTCAATTTATTAACATGCCAGTATAATATTTCACTATTATGCCGTCTAGCCGCATCTTGCAGATCCTCAGCAATTTTATCCTTGGCCTCCACTTCACATCTCCTTAGTTCATATTTTAATGTTTTTTCCACTTTCTTTACATTCCTTTTGTTTTCATACGACTTATCACTCAGATAATTCTTATACAAACCCTTTCTACTCTCTATTAAACATAAAGCTTTTTCACTAATATTCCTAGTTGCAGTCTTAGCACTCTTACCTAAGATACCATCAGCAACTCAAAAAATGTTTTTCTAAAATTATTCCATACATCTTCCACATTGTCAAACTTTAAACTCTCAAGTTTAGTATTAAACTGTTACTGGAAGAATTTTCTAAAATTTTCATCCTGGAGTCTACCAACATCATAACTTTCCGGGAGGTAGTTACCCTTCCGAAAGGTAACAACCATACACCCTATTACACAACAACCAGAGAAATCACAATTTGATAGGATCCTAAAAGTTTTTTCCTGACCCTTGTAGTTTTTTAAACACTCGAAGAAACGATTAGGTATCAACCCAGGAAATCTTGATTTAGTGATGGCCTGAAAGTTTTTTCCTTGCCCTCTTGGGCTTTTAAACAAAAAACACTCTATAGAGTGTTTTTGTTTTTGTTGTTTAGGTAACTCGCAAAGCCTATTACGTAAGAGCCCAGGAAATCCTGATTTGGTGGGCTTCTGAAGGTTTTTCGTACAACCCTAGGTTTTTAATCATAACATTTAAAGAAAAGAGAATTTGGCCTGGCCCTTGAAGGCTTTTCCCTCTAAATCTTTAGGTTTTTTAACCACTCGAAGAAACGTACATTCACCACTCTTTTATTATCCTAATTAGCACATGCATCTCTTAGAAAACCTTCCCCATTATGTAAAAGACACCTGCATCTTGAAAAAAAAAACATTCCCTATTATGTATTTAACATAAGTCCCTATTACGTAAAGTGCCTTTTAGAAAACAGTCCCTATTACGTAGCATGCATCTACAGCTTCAATAAAGTTTTAAAACAGTGTCCAGATTGAGATTCGAAGGTATAGGGACACCTTTAATGTCATTATGCTGTCACTACTTTTGTTATAAACTTCTGTGGAATACAACCATATTTTGTGTTTATTATATAATTTGGTTCTTTTTATTGTTAACTCCTTTACCTTAAGGGTACGTATAGATAAGTAGAATTTTTGACAGAATTTTAAGTTCTTATGGTACTATTGGTACAACTACTTGTTTGGTACGTTCTCTATCGTTTGGAGTCCATGCCATTTGATTCAATAAATTACGAAACTTAGTCAATCGTTATATGATTGAACCACTATTTAAGTTTAATAATGATTTCGCCCTGTTTCTCTTTTTGTTGAAAAGTCAATCATTTTATTAGTAGTGTGGTTATATTTGATCATTTTGTTGCAGAATAGGTACATTTTGAGCTATGATCTGTGTTTGAAATACTTACCTAATTGGAGAACAATTTTCCATTCTCATTACATTTCTTCTTCTTGCTGATCGCGGGCTGGCAATAGGCGTTGTTGGAGCTGACTTGCCACGGATGTTTGTACAGTCGGACACCTGGTCAGCTCTCTCCTTAGATGGTTTCTGCAACCACCTGTTAAAGTAAAAGTTCAATTAGTTAAAATATTTTAAAGATCATAGCTGTTAGATTATGAGCGGTTCTTGATAAATTTAAGAGGTATTCTTAAATTTAGTATTCAGGCATTTATTCTTGTTTTGCTGGGAGAAAATGTTGAAAAAATGAAGAATAATTGACAAGGCGAACCCCCTAAATACATTTATCAAGATGAGTTTGATTGCGGTAGTGCGGAGAGAACTACTTAGTGACTATAAGAAAACCTTAGTCAAGCTGCTTCATAATAAAAATATTGGAAGTTGTAATTATTACAGAGGCGTTTGCTTAATGTTGGCAGGAAGCAAGTTGATTAGCACGATGATACTTATTAGACTAAGAGATGCTGTAGGTAAAGTCTCAGGAGAAGAAAATTATTAGGAAGGGTAGCGGATAAGTTTGCCAGATTTTCGCGCATAAAATAATAATTGACGAAAACTTTCTTTCAAGTGAAAGGAAATAAAACAGTACCGAAATTTATCAGAAATAGACATTATCTGTTATATGAAAGGGGCTGACATCCTCCTCAATACCTCACTGTTTACACCAAAGTTTGACAAGGAATTTTATGAAAGCATTTAAGAGTCAACTAATATAGTCAGCTTTAAATTGGAAGTATTTTATTTACTGGTTTCCCTTCTAAAAGTTTAAATTGAAATTTTATTATTTAAAGCAAGAACGAATAGCTTGGAGGCATATTTAACGGATGTTTAGATAATTTTGAACGAAACAGCCATTTCAAAATTTTGATCGAGTATCTTGAGGTTAAGGGGGGGGATAGAAACTGGTTACCCTTCAATCTTTCTTAATGCGTTAAAGTGGCAATTAAACTTTTAACTTTCCAAACGAATTTCCCCTTCTCTTCTATGTTTCTACAAAATTATTCTTACTTAAATGTGGACATAAATGCATTTTCTCCAGACGCGTAGTGAATAGGGACTGTGTTCGTATGACAGTTAAATGTTTTAGATAGTTAACTGTAAGATTCGTATTATTCAGTAGGAGAGAATATTAAGGCTCTTATATTCGAGATAAGGTGGGATAATTTTCTTTAAAATTTTTCAAAAATACCTCACTTCAGTGAGTGCAATAACTCGAGAACACGACTTTTTTTTCTAATTCGAAGTCTTTTCCTGACGTTTGATCTAAAAAGATCCCGCTGAAACGAAGTGTTTTTTTCAGCCGTTTCGTATCAAATTAAACAAAAAGAACTAGTTTTCAATTGAATGTAAGGAGTAACATTAAAATTTTGAAATATTCGGTATATGAAGGGGGCTATCCCTTCCTCAATCCCTTGCTCATTACACTAAAGTTTTTTAGTACTTTGAAAAGCTTCTTATTCCAATTAAATGACTTCTGTGATTAGGAAAAAAAAACGAGACAAAAAGTCAAACTTTAGCGTTAAGGACGAGGAATTGAGGAGTCAGTAGCCCCCCCTCATATACAGAATAATTTCTCTTCGGTTTGAGTTTTAATGTTGATCCTCAATTTCAGTTGAAAAATCTTGTTTTTCAATGAATTTTCTGATCATTTTTAAATGATGCCGGGAAATCTGCCTCTCTTTTCTGTGAAAAATTCTCCACCCACAAAATATCCTCCTTTGAACTCCCGCAAAAATTACCCCGGACAGTTTCCTCGTGACTGAAAATTTTCCCCAGAATTGTTTTTTGTAAATTGTCCCGGAAAATTGTCCATACTTCCATTAAAAAATTTATTATTTGATTTCTGTAGACTTTTCATATAATGACAGAAACCCCTCCCTCCTTGAAATTTTTCCCGGAAATTCTCCTTCATAGAAAGTTTCTTTCATGGCAAATTCCCTCATCAAAAGTTTTTCGCGCCGAAGCATTCTCCTACGAAAAATCACCCCCGATGGAAAAATTCCTCCAGACAATTCGCTCCTAAGGAAAATGTTCTCCAGATGATTCAACCGACATGACTCGATATGTAATATTTAGTTGACAAAGAGTAAGCAAGAAAAATGAAAAGAATGTCGTATATCGATCCTGGCAAACTTCATTAGTATAAAATTTTGCCTAGAAAAGTATTCCCAGGAGCTTTCCTCCTCACAGAAGATCTCTCCGTGGACCTTCCCCCTCCAAAAAAAGGTCCAAATATTTCCCAAAAACAAATACTATATGCAAGCAATGAAAAACTTTCATATCTTACAGTCCCTTTCCCAGGGCTTGGGGGGTTGTAGTATCCTCAGTGGTAGATTTTTTGGACCTTTCGTATATACAGAACAAAATAGCTACGTCACAATCTTGATGGTATTTCTTTTGGGGAAAAGGGGGGCGAAGGAAGAGAGCTTGTTGCCTTCCAATCTTTCTGGGTGCTTAGAAATGGCACTAGAACGTTCAATTTCCGTTTGACTGAGACCTCTCATGATCCTCGATGATCTTTGGATGCATATACTATAGCATTAAAGAAAGGATGGCTAAATCGGTGGTAACCCTATAAAATATAACGTGATTTATGTTTATTTTAGACTTCAATATCGCTCTATATCTTATCTCATGAGACTTCTGTTTGTTTTAACATCCTATTTATACTATATTCAAGGTTACCTTACATAAGAATAAGTTTTCAATGACTAGTTTTTAAATTGAACTAATACTAACTTTTAGTACTTTCAACTTTCATTTCTTTTCATACAAGTTATTTGGGATAACTAATTTTTATTTAATCACACTAATGGTCACAAAATATAAAGTAGGAAGTTTGGTTTAAAATGGAGTCGAATCTTAGCGTTCTTTTGAGTGATTAAATAAAAAAAGTTTTTTTTTTAACTGAAAGTAAGGAGCGACATTAAAACTTAAAACGAACAGAAATTACTCTGTATATGAAATGGGTTGTCCCCTCTTCAACGCCTCGCTCTTTGCGCTAGAGATTTTTATTGTTTTAAGAAGTAGAATTGTGGCAAAGAGTCAAACTTTAGCGTAAAGAGCGAGGGATTGCGGAGGGGACAACCCATTTCATATATGGAGTAATTTCTGTTCGTTTTAAGTTTTAATGTCGCTCCTTACTTTCAGTTAAAAAAAACTAGTTTTTTTTATTTAATTTCTGAATGTTTTTGAATTAATGTATGTTTGATTTTGACTATCCGCATATAAATTATTATAATGAAATTTGCATATTAATTCTTCTTTTGACTAAATGGCTTTCTCTTAGTTTTGATCTGACGATTTTTAGAAATAAGGGGTGGGGAAGGAGGTCTAGTTGACCTCCAGTTTTTCGGTTACTTAAAAAGGCAACTAGAACTTTTAATTTTGAACGAACGTTTTCATTGGTAAAAAAAATACGTAACTTAAGAATTAACTTACGTAACAAACTTTTATATTCTTATATTTTTATTATGTATATGAGGGGGTTTGTCCCCTCGTTAATACCTCGTTTTTTACACTAAATCTTAAGTTTTGTCCCAATTCTTTAAGGATGACCCCTGAGCTATTTATGCTATAGTATTTTCAGAACCCCTCATATGCGTAATAATCTCTGTTCGTTTTAAGTTTTAATGCTACTCCTTACTTTCAATTGAAAAAACTTGTTCATGTTTATTTTTCTATTGTCTTTTTTTAAGTAAAGCTAGAAAATCCCGCGCCCTTTTCATTGAATTCCTCTTCCCCCATGACATGTTCTTCCAAGGAAATATCCTCCCACATAGCCCCCTCCCCTCAACCACACCCCCAAACCCGAAAAAATCACCCTGAAAACGTCTGTACACTTCCCAATAACCATTAATGTATGTAAACACTGGTCAAAGTTTGTAACTTGCAGCCCCTCCCCAAGGGACTCTGGGGGAGTAAGTCATCCCCAAAGACATAGTTATTATGATTTTCGGCTATGCAGAACAAAATGGCTATCTCAAAATTTTGATCCGTTGACTTTGGGAAAAAATGAGCGTGGGAGTGGGCCTAGGTGCCCTCCAATTTTTTTGGTCACTTAAAAGGGACACTAGAACTTTTCATTTCCGTTAGAATAAGCCCTCTTGCGACATTCTAGGACCACTTGGTCGATACGATGACCCCGGGAAAAAAACACTCACTTGTGATCGGTCTTCTGGCAAAGAATACGAAATTCGACATTTTTGTGGATAAGAGCTTGAAATTTTTTCTATAGGGTTCTCTGATACGCTGAATGCGATGGCGTGATTTTCGTTAAGAATCTATGACTTTTAGGGGTTGTCTTCCACTATTTTCTAAAATAAGGTAAATTTTCTTGGGCTCGTAACTTTTGATGACAAAGAATAAATTTGATGAAACTAAAATATTTAGAATCAGCATGAAAATTCGATTCTTTTGATGTGTCTTTTAGCATCAATCCGTTTTTTAGAGTTTCGTTTACTATTGAGTCGGTTCACTGCTTACTACAGTTCGTTACCAGGAACTGCTTGAAAGTTCGAATTTTGTCTCTATTCTGAAAGAATAACTTCTGAAACACAAGGTTCGTTTAATTATAACAATAAGAAGCTTTTTTAAAAGTACTAAAAAACTTCAGCTTAAAGAGTAATGTGTTGAGGAGGGGGAAGCCCCCCTCATATACATAATAGTTCCTGTTTTTATGGCACTTGGTATTAACCAAGTGACATATAGTGATCGCAAATTCTGTCGGTCTGTCCCTGTTTTGCTACTTTAGGCACTTCCAGGTAAGCTAGGACGATGAAATTTGGCAGGCGTATCAGGGACCGGACCAGATTAGATTAGAAATAGATTAGATAGATTAGAATCAGATAGATTAGAAGCATTTTCCCGATTTGACCATCTGGGGGGGGGGGGTGAGTGGGGGGCCGATTAATCCGGAAAAATAGAAAAAAATGAAGTATTTTTAACTTACGAACGAGTGACGGGATCTTAATAAAATTTGTGTCTCCGATAAAAGATTGTGTCTCAGAGCTTTTACTTTAAATCCCGACTAGATCCGGTAACATTGGGAGGGGGGAACCTAAATTGTTGGAAAACGCTTAGATTGGAGAGATAGGGATGAAATTTGATGGTAAAAATCAGTAGAAGTGCAAGATACGTAATTGAAATAACTGGAACGGATCTGTTCTGTATGGGGAAGTTGGGGGGAGGGAGGGTTTATTCTCAAAAATTAGAAAAAATGACGAAAGAGTGATCGGATCTTCCTGAAACTTTATATTTAGAAGGATCTCATAACTCAGATCTACCATTTTAACTCCCGACCGGAACCAGCGTCATTGGGGGGGGGGAGTTGGGGGACTGGGAATCTTGGAAAATACTTAAAGCGGAGAGATCAGGATGAAACTGGACGGGAAGAATAAAAACAAGTCCAAGATACGTGACTGACATAATTGGACTGGATCCACTCTCTTTGTTGGAGTTGGGGGGGGGGAATAATTCGGAAAATTAGAAAAAATGAGGTATTTTTAACTTTCGAATGGGTGATCAAATCTTACTGAAATTTGATATTTAGAGGGATTTTGTGCTTTAGAGCTCTTATTTTAAATTACGACAGATCCTGTGACATTGGGGGAGTTTGAGGGGGGAAACTGGAAATCTTGGAAAACGTGAAAATTGGGGTATCTTTATCTTACAAAAGGGTGATCGGATCTTTGATATATAGAAGGATCTTATGTCTCAGATGCTCCATTTTCGACTCGAATCGGATCCGGAGACACAGGGGATTGGAGGGGGAAACCGAAATCTCGGAGAACGCTTAGAGTAGAGAGATCGGGCTGAAACTTGGTAGGAATAATAAGCCCAAGTTCTAGATACGTCATTTACATAATTGGAACGGATCCGTTCTCTTTGGAGGTGCTGGGGGTGTTGATTTGGAAAAACTAGAAAAATTGAAGTATTTGTAACTTTAGAATGAGTGACCGGATCTTAATGAAATTTGATATTTAAAAGGAACTCATGTCTTAGAGCTCTTATTTCAAATTTCAACCAGATCTGTCGACTTTGGAGAGAGTCGGAGGTTTACTTAATTTCTCATCTTCTTTAAATAAGGCCAAAAAATCTGACACCATCTCCACGGAAAAATCCATCCTCCTCACGGATACATCCTCTAGAAAATTCAATCCTGGTGGAAATTTACCCCGGACAATTACCCTTAACATCTCCGTGCGTAGAATTGATCCGGCAAAGAGAAAGCAAGACATAAGAAGAATTTCTTATAGAAATTCTGGCAAATTCCCCCCGTGCAAAATTTCCCCTGAGAAATTCACTCCGTGGAAAATTCCCTCCCATCGAAATTTCTCCCCATAAAAATCACTCCAGCAGAAGATTTTTCTCCCTCACCCAAAAAATGTATGCATACTTACCAATAGCAAATAATATACGTAAACAATGGGAAAATTTTATAATTTAAAGATCTTTTCCAAGGGGCTAATGGAGACATGTTATGTCGAAAGGTATAGTTATTCGGCCTTTCAACTATGTTGAACAAAATATCTATCTGAAAATTTGATCGGATGACTGTGAGGAAAAGGGGCGTGAAAGTTGCCCTTCAATACTTTGTTCACTTAAAAAGGTTACTAGAACTTGTAATTTTCGTTCCATGCAGCCTCTCCCGAAATTCTAGGACCACTTGGTCGACAGGATTACCCCTGGGAAAAAAAATCCAATAAATACGCATCCGTGATCTTTATTCTGGCAAAAAACACCGAATTCCACATTTTTGAAGATAAGATCCTGTAACCTATACAGTAGAGTTCTCTAAGACCCTGAATCTGATTTTGTAATTTCATGTATATTGCATGACTTATAGGGGTGTTTCCCCCTTTTTTCGGAAATCAGGCAAATTTTGTGAGAGTCATAGCCTTTGATGGGTAACACTAAAGTTAATGAAACTAATATATTTAAAATCAGCATACAATGCTAATTCTTTTGATATTTCTATTGGTATCAAAAACTCCATTCTTTAGAGTTTCGGTTAAAATTGAGCTAAGTCGCTTCTCATTTATAGTTCGTTACCACGAACTGCTTGATGAATAGACTTTCATATTTAGTTATACACATTTCTTCACATACCTTTTCTAGTTGTGGCTTTAGAAACCAAATTTTTGCAACCGAGCCTTATAATTCAAAATCTTTACAATTTTTGACGTGTTTCTATCATGGAAGGAATAGATTAACGTTGTGGATGTTCTTTAAAAACTGATTATAGGATTTTTATGTACAGACTAATTTTCAAGTGTAGTTTTTAAATTTTTGAAAAACTTCAAAAATTTGTCAAACATTTCTTCAGTTTTTGTATATGAGGGAGAAAAAAATGGTTTTTTTCCTAGGAGAATTATGGCAACATTGTCCGTATTGTTTTTTTGTTCTATCTCTTTACTGGATTTTATTTTACCATCAAACAGTTCGTGCTAACGAACTGTGACCCGGCCCAATAGTAACCAAAACTCTAAAAATGGAATTTTGATATCATTAGCTACATCAAAAGAATCGCATTTTAATGCTGATTTTAAATATATAAGTTTCATCTAGTTTAGTCTTACCTATCAAAAGTTACGAGCCTGAGGAAATTTGCGTTGTTTTAGAAAATAGGGGGAAACTCTCCCTAAAAGTCATAGAATCTTAACGAAAATCACACCATCAGATTCAGCGTATCAGAGAACCCTACTGTAGAAGTTTCAAGCTTCTATCTACAAAATTGTGGAATTTTGTATTTTTTTTTGCCAGAAGGCAGATCACGGATGCGTGTTTATTTGTTTGTTTATTTTTTTCCCAGGGGTGATCATATCGACCCAGTTGTCCTAGAATGTTGCGAGAGGGCTCTAATGGAAACGAAAAGTTCTATTACCCGTTTAAGTGACCAAAAAAATTGGAGGGCACCTAGGCCCCCTCCCACGCTAATTATTTTCCCAAAGTCAACGGATCAAATTCTGAAATAGCCATTTTATTCAGCGTAGTCAAAAAACCTTATAACTATGTCTTTGGGGACGACTTACTCCCCCACAGTCCCCATGGGAGGGGCAACAAGTTACAAACTTTGACCAGTGCTTACATACAGTAATGGTTATTGGAAAGTGTACAGGCGTTTTCAGGAGGATTTTTTGGTTGGGGGGTGGGGTTGAGAAGAGGGGATATGCTGGGGGAGCTTTCCATCGAGGAATTTGTCATGGGGGTAGAAAATTTCCATGAAGGGAGCGCAGGATGTACTAGGATTATTAAAAAAAAAACAATGAAAAAATAAATATGAAAAAGTTTTGTTTCAGCGGGAAGTAAGGAGCTGCATTAAAGCTTAAAACAAAAAGAAATTATTACCCATATGAGGGGTTCATCTCCTCCTAAAACCTCGCTCTTTACGATAAAGTATTTTTAGTAATTTCAGCTATTTACTCTACGGCTTTTGTGATTCAGGGGTCATTCTTAATGAATTGGGACAAAATTTAAGCCCTAGTGTAAAGAGCGAGGTACTGACGAGGGGGAGAACCCCCTCATATATGTAATAAAAATATGAGAATACAAAAGTTCTTTGCGTAAGCTAATTTATAAGCTACGTATATCTTTACTAATAAAAAGATTCGTAAAAAAATAAAAGTTCTAGTTGCCTTTTTAAGTAACCAAAAAATCGGAGGGCAACTAGGCTTCCTCACCCGCTCTTTTTTTCTCAAAATCGTTCGATCAAAATTATGAGAAAGTCATTTAGCCAAAAAAAAATTATGCAAATTTCGTTTTAATTATTCCTCTGCGGAGAGCCAAATTCAAAAATGCATCTAATCAAAAACGTTCAGAAATTAAATAAAAAAAAACGAGTTTTTTTTAAAGGGAAGTAAGGAGCGACATTAAAACTTAAAACGAACTGAAATTACTTCGTATATGAAAGGGCTGCTTCCTCATCAACGCCCTGCTCTTTACGCTAAAGTTTTTTAATGTTTTAAAAAGTAGAATTAAGAGAAAGAGTCAAAGTTTAGCGTAAAGAGCGGGGTGCTGATGAGGAAGCAGCCCTTGCATATGCAAAGTAATTTCTGTTCGTTTTAAGTTTTAATATCGCTCCTTACTTTCCGTTAAAAAAACTTGTTTTTTTATTTAATATCATATACAGACTGGGTGGAACTTCTGTGTAGTTATACAGTTTGTATTTACTTTTCTTCAAGCAAGATAAATGTATAAAAAGTCATTTATAAAAATCTTGTACTGGAGAGGGAAGTGGAAATACCCCATTCATACATAGACTGAGTTTTGCTTCAAAGCTAAATCTTTTAAAAACCATCATCAAAAATGTTAGGTGTCGTAGCACACATCATTGCTTATCAACTAAATTTACCTTTTTCCTTTTGTAATTTTCTTATGATTATTCGACATGCTATTGCAAATCAAACAGTTCGTGGTAACGAACTATAGTAAGGAGCGACCCTGCTCAATAGTAACCAAAACTCTAAAAAATGGAATTTTGATATCATTAGCTACATCAAAAGAATCGCATTTTAATGCTGATTTTAAATATATAAGTTTCATCAAGTTTAGTCTTACTCATCAAAAGTTACGAGCCTGAGAAAATTTGCGTTATTTTAGAAAATAGGGGGAAACGCCACCTAGAAGTCATGGCATCTTGACGAAAATCACACCATCAGATTCAGCATATCAGAGAACCCTACTGCAGAATTTTCAAGCTCCTATCTACAAAAATGTGGAATTTTGTATTTTTTGCCAGAAGGCAGATCACGGATGCGTGTTTATTTGTTTTTTTTTTTTTTTTCCCAGGGGTGATCGTATCGACCCAGTTGTCCTAGAATGTTGCAAGAGGGCTCATTCTAATGGAAATGAAAAGTTCTAGTTCCCTTTTTAAGTGACCAAAAAAATTGGAGGGCACCTAGGCCCCCTCCCACGCTAATTATTTTACTAAAGTCAACGGATCAAAATTCTAAGATAGCCATTGTATTCAGCGTAGTCGAAAAACCTTATAACTATGTCTTTGGGGACGACTTACTCCCCCACAGTCCCCGTGGGAGGGGCAACAAGTTACAAACTTTGACCAGTGCTTACATATAGTAATGGTTATTGGGAAGTGTACAGGCGTTTTCAGGAGGATTTTTTTGGTTGGGGGAGGGTTTGAGAAGAGGGAGATATGCTGGGGGAATTTTCCATCGATAATTTGTCATGGGGGAAGAAAATCTCCATGAAGGGAGCGCAGGATTTACTAGCATTATTAAAAAAAAAACAATGAAAAAATAAATATGAAAAAGTTCTTTCAGCTGGAAGTAAGGAGCAGCATTAAAACTTAAAACAAGTAGAAATTATTACCCATTTGAGGGGCTCACCTCCTCCTAATACCTCGCTCTTTACGCTAAAGTATTTTTAGTAATTTCAACTATTTATTCTACGGCTTTTGTGATTCTGGGGTCATTCTTAATGAATTGGGACAAAATTTAAGCTTTAGTGTAAAGACCGAGGATCTGAAAAGGGGGCGAACCCCCTCATATATGTAATAAAAATAACAATATGAGAATACAAAAGTTCTTTACGTAAGCTAATTTATAAGTTACGTAAATCTTTTACTAATAAAAATATTCGTAAAAAATTAAAAATTATAGTTGCCTTTTTAATTAACCAAAAAATCGGAGGGCAACTAGGCTTCCTCCGCCGCTCTTTTTTTCTCAAAATCATTCGATCAAAATTATGAGAAAGCCATTTAGCCAAAAAAAATGCAAATTTTGTTTTTAATTATTCCTCTGCGGAGAGCCAAAATCAAAACATGCATTGATTCAAAAACGTTCAGAAATTAAATAAAAAAAAACAAGTTTTTTTAACTGAAAGTAAGGAGCGATATTAAAACTTAAAACGACTAGAAATTACTTCGTATATGAAAGAGGCTGCTTCCTCATCAACGCCCCGCTCTTTACGCTAAAGTTTTTTACTGTTTTAAAAAGAAGAATCGAGAGAAAGAGTCAAACTTTAGCGTAAAGAGTGAGGCGTTGCCTTGAGAACTGAAGTGCAAAGAGGAGATTTTTATATTGCCAGTTTTGTACGAATTCTTTAGCTGAATGTAACTGAGTTCATTTAGTATTCAGTGCGCACTCTATACCCTATTTTCTTACAAAGGTAGTAAATACTATAAGGTATACTATCTATAAGCTATATATTCATGGTGTGAAATGGGACAATTGGACTCCTAGTTCAAGTTTTGGTATTCATTGGTGGAGAGGATACTAAGGAACTACCATATTAGAATTTAAAAGGGTTTTACTACCGGCCATAATTTTCACTCGGCTGTAATCCCATTACGTTCACCCCTGCTCCCATTCAACCGCCTATCGTGATAGCCAGAAGTAGTCTTAATTTATGTAAAAGTGCGGTATTGACTATTGTGAGTTGTCCCAATCCCTATATTTTTCTGAAGGATCGGGATACAAGTGTTAGCCTGTAATCATAGCAAAAAACTATTCTCACTTGGATAGAAGCTAAGCCTACCAATAGGTATTACATATGCATGTAACACCGGTGGCTTCCTTCCATTATTTCAACAGCAGGGAAAAAACGATTGAAATGACTTGTCGTCTATTATTATGCATATAAAGGTGTTGAGATCAATTATCACACAACCATCTCCCCTTTCTTAATAGAACAATAAAATATAAAGTTTATATCCAGAAGATTACTTTATCATTCGAAAAGTGTTAGTAAGTATATTCTGAATAGAATACAACTCAATGGCAGACAGTTGCATAGAAATTTATTTCAGGAAAACTGTTAGACAAAAGTCACCAATAGCCTTGAAGCAGACAAACTATGAAAGAATGTATTAGAAATGTGAGAAAATCCATGAAAACCGTCATTTTTTTTGGGGAGGGGACGAGAATTCAATGACTTACCTCCTGCTAATTCACTTGATCTATAGAATGTGCCAGAGTAAAATTAAATTTAAGCGAAATTAAAATGTTAGAAGTTATTCATTTTGTTAACTTATAATTAGTAGTCAAACCTAAGGAGATCGTGGGAGTTGTATGCACATATTCCGTCGGGCATGTACTATGCCTCATAAAAAATTCACACTTTCCATTAATAAACTTTACAATACCATGCTTTGAAATTTGCTAAATATTTCTCGAAAACCTTTTCAATAATGCATATCTAATCTGGATTTGCTGATGTACCAACAGCAAATAGGTTAGCTATATCATTCATAGGTAGGACTAAACCACTACAACATTTAAGTCATGCTTACCTTCTTGCAGTGAAAGGACTAAGCTTTCCAGGGTCAAAGGAGCTAAGCTTTGGACGGACAAACCGCAAACAGAAAAGTGAGTCATCTTCAAGGCTGTTCTGTTTTTCAATTGTATTATGGGGCTCTAATAAGCTGGGATTACTTGCCAAACTAGAAGACGAATACAGGCTTTCTTTCATGTGGATGTTTCCTGGAATGATCCTGCAATAAAAGCAACGTTCAGATTTGGTTGTACCTCTTACTTAGATTGTGAATGAAATCCCTTGGGAACAAATATTGGGAAGGGGGAACCTAATGGATTTGAACTTTGAAGATAAATTTTGGATACCTATTACGAAGTAAGAGTATATTCACTTTTCTAACCATCTTAACACATGTTTGCAACTTAGGAAGAGACATGACTGTTCTATTCCACTTGAAACAGCGTTCCCTCTTTAATAGTAATAACTTAAATAAAGTTACTGTGTTTATAAGCATTTATGACCTAAACATCGTATTTAAAATTGGGCTGCCTAAATTACGCAACTGGATCAGAATTCAGCCTGGGTTGAATTAATTTGCAATTGCATCTTTGTAGCCAAAGTTATCCTATTTTAACTTAGAAAAATTAATGTCTGGTCCTGTTTTAAATGATCAAGTGGGATCGACAGTTATCACATGCTATTTTAAATTAATTTGTGTGTGGTTTTATTTTTGATGATCAAATGGTGTCGCCACCATCATAAACAGGCGAATTGTATCTACCCAAACTTTGTTGTGGCATTTTCAAATTATTTATTCTTAGTAGAAAGAGCCATTTTGTAGCCAATAGTTTTGCATAGACTTGGTTTTTATTTTTCAATCCTGGTGACAAATATCTTGCGTCAACTAATAAATATCTATTTGGCAAGAAAGTTTCAACTTTGCTATTTTTCTATAAAAGTTTTCTATGCATTCTGAAAGAGACCTGCTTACCTTTTTAGAACGTCGTCCTTTTTCTCTTCTTTACTTGTTTCTGGACAAATTTCCGGGGGCAATGTGCAATGAAAGTTCGAATCAACGTTGGTAATAGGACTAGAATCCAAAGATCTGCTTTTCCTGAAGAAAGAATTCTGCTTTGAACGCCTTTTTCTCAGAAATAACTTCATCAGTTTTCTTGGTGATAAGTGCTTTTGTCCCCTTGTATTAGTGCACGATTCTACGGAAATTCTCACAAAATCAATATGACTAGCACTGAAACTCCTAGGTCTCGAGACACTTACTTTATATGGAACACCATCCTTCAATTGAATTCTCATAAGTTCATCTTCGATAGGGTGAGAATTTAATGCAATATCTCCAGCAAGCCTATTTGTTGAAATCTTGAGTTCTATTTTTGGCACATTGCTAGGTGAAGTAAGGATACTTGGCACAAAATGGGGAGTTTCACTAGTTTTTGCAGGACTTATGGACGGACAAGAAGAATGTGCAATCACTTCACTATGATCTGCTTCCTTAAAGGACTTAATGGGATGATTCCAGTCAAAAACGGTGCTGTTGGAAATGTCATCGTCATAATGATGGCTTGCATCATCATCCGAATTATCGTCATTTTCTAATAAAACACTTCTTCTGTTTTGCTCTGTTGAGATATCCGGTCTCGGTAGCCGGGGAGTCATTGGAGCAATTGGAATTTCTTCCACAATGCCATAGTCGTTACCCTCTGAAAAGGAAAAGCATGCATCAAAATAGTCTTATAAATTGAATTGAATATAAAAAGCATTCAAATAGGATATATAAGGCGTATTATCTTAGGTAATGGTGCCTCTACAACCCCTTCCCTCTATCCCATAAAATTCAATATTCTTGCGATTGAACCAAAGATCTTGTATAAAGCATTTTTTTTTTTCATTATCAATCCAGGCACATGCGCGTGAGCTCGTTTCTGGTGAACGTTTCAAGAGGGGAGGGACACAGCTTAACAATAACTGGAAAAATTGGTGAAGTATAAGGGAAATAGAAGAAATTATAGGAAAAGCAGTGAGAAGTTCAAAAACAGTTTTCAGCTCGATAGCAAGATATCTTGTCGATGGTTTTGCTTTAAACGGAAGAATAAACTTGGCAAGTTCCTTTCCATGTTTTGTATCAAACTAGTCGGAGTGAGCTACTATAGCGAGTTGCACTGACTTAGAAGCAAAACTTTAAGAATAGAATTTTCACAAATGAACTTAAAATTAGCACAAAAAATTATGGTGTATATCCCTCTTGAATCTAGGGGGCCACTTACACTTTATTGAAAACGGAATGTATTTTGAGTATGTTTTATTTTTTATCATAAGTGTAAAAAAGAACTCTATGTTGGCTCAAGATTTCATGATAATAATTGTTTTCAATCTAAGTATATATGAGACACAAATTAAGGTTTATGTAACTCATGCATTAATAATTCTGATCAGTATTTTCTAATTTCTGAATTGATTACCCCTAAATTCTCCCTCCCCCTCTAAAGACTAGAATATTATATGCGCTTTCGGTACCTGAGTACCAAAGTACTTCTCATCTCGTTTATATATTAATTTAAAAAAAACTATCCGAAAAAAAGTTTTTCAAAGAAAATTAACGAGCTATATTCAACTTAAGATCTAGAAAGAACAAATTCCTTTAATAATTAAAATCAAAAACGACCAGGAATTACCATTAAAGAATAAATGAAACCCAAAACGAACGGAATTTAAAGAAAACCATCAGAGAAAACATAGAAATAAGAGTTCATAATTTAGATGAATAAAACGAGATTTAACACGAGTGAAAATCAAATTCAATGTTCAAGTCAAACTTAAACGAACAAAATTTACTACAAACATGAGTTTGGCTACTGCCCTTTTCTCCCTTTCTTAGCCGTAGAAGCCTAAACTTTTTGCGTCATTTTCGTTTTATTAAAAACGATATGCATCTTGAGCAATATGCTTTTGTTTTTCATAACATCGACGACAAATAAATATAATTCACAACAATGGTCAAGATGACTGGAAAGAATTAATCAAAATAAACTGAATATTGAATATGTCATGATATCAATTCCTGGAAACTCAGCAATTCAGAATTTTTTTCACTTTAATTTCTGTTTTTATTTTTCAATGTTGTAAATAGAAAAGAAAATATTTACATTTATTTTGTTTTCAGCAAAACATAAATGATGCAACGAGTCCAAAGTGATTATAGGGCAACCCCGTCCCCCCTGACGAACTTTTTTCTTCAAATGATCAATAAAAATTTTGAGATAGCTGTTTTATTTGAAATATTCTGAAGGTCAAATAAGTAGGCCATTGGGTTTCAACACTACCTCCAATCCCAGGTGAAAGGGTTGTAAGTTTTTTAAGTTGTCCATTGTTAATATGAATGTTTTTTTTTTATAAGAAAAAGGGGCATATTTTATATTGGACCTCTAAAACAGCTTAGAGTATTGAGGCGGAACTTCAAGTAAAGGTTCAGAGGGATGCCCAGCAAAATGCAAATTTTGATTTCCAATCGAATGAGCCCCCTCCATAGTTCCTAGGACCATTCATACCATAAAAACTATATGTATTAACAATGGGCAGCTTTCATAGCTTGCAGCCCTAGGGGCTGGTTGTGTTTGTCAAACCAGGAAGGATAGTTATTTGACTTTTGGATAAAATAGCTACCTCAAAATTTTGATCTGATGCATTTGGGGAAAAAAGGATGCGGGTACTGGTTGCCTTATGATCATTTTTGGCTCTTAAAAAGGAAACTAGAACTTTCGGTTTCAGATTACTGAGCCTCCTTCAAAGTTTATACAACCGCTCTTTCCAAAAAACCTTACATTTTAACAATGGGTAACTTACATAATTTACAGCCCTTGTCCTGAGGCTGTGTGGTGCTCTGTTACGCTGTCCCCAAAGGTAGAGTTATTTGACCTTTGCACTATTTCCAACGAAGTTACTATTTCAAAAATCTGATAGGATGCATTTGAGGAAAAAAGGGCATAGGGAGGGGGGAGTCGTTGTCCTCCCATCACTTTTGACCATTAAAAAGAGCAGTATAACCTCCCGATTCCCAATCGAATGAGCCTTTCCGAACTAGATACGACAACTCCTTTCATGTGAAATGTCTCTGGGAATTTTTTTTTTTTTGTAAACATTGAAGCCTTATGGCTTTTTATTATAGGCAACGCTATACTGTTACCTCTGATTGGTTTGAAAGCCAATAAAAAAAAGACATGATGGTATCTTCCTATATGTTAACAGAGAGCAGCCATGATAATTTCTAGCCCAAAAAAATGTGAAATTCTTAATACTTTATGAGTTTTTTGTTGTTTTTTTTGGGGGGGGGGGTGAATACATCGACGGATATTCTTTCTATGTCTCTTTCTATCTACGCTATTAGCCTGTTTTTCTTCGATATATTGGTAAGTATTGGTCTCACGGGTCCCCTGTAGACATGAAGGCACTGTCATACAATATGTATTAATGTTTTTGGTTTTCCTGAGGGTTAAACTTAGTTATCGGCATCTCCACTTTTAGATACCATTACCTTTCTTGAGTAGGACTACCGAAACTAGCAGTCTTTCACCCCAACTTTAGGCCCAAGAGGCCGAACTGGGGTACCGATGATAAACTAATTTCAGTTTTACTGTTCTATCTTTTTTTTATTATAACATGTAAAAAGTCAAATTATTACTCAATCGTCCAGTAGAAAAAGCTATTTTTATGGCACTTGGTAAATAACAAGTGGCATATAGCGATCGCAAATTCTGTCGGTCAGTCGGTCTGTCGGTCTGTCGGTCCCGGATTGGCTAGTTTAGGTACTTCCAGATAAGTTAGGACGATGAAATTTGGCAGGCATATCAGGGACCAGACAAGATTAAATTACAAATAGTCGTTTCCCTGATTTTATCATCTGGGGTGGGGGTGGAGTGGGGGGACGGTTAATTCAAAAAAATTAGAAAAAATGAGGTATTTTTAACTTACGAACAGGGAATCTGATCTTAATGAAATTTGATATTTGGAAGGATATCGTGTCGCAGAATTTTTGTTTTGAATCCCGATCGGATCCGGTGACATTGAAGGAAGTTGGAGGGGGAAGCCTAAATTCTTGGAAAACGCTTAGAGTGGAGGGATCGGGATGGAACTTGGTGAGAAAAATAAGCACAAGTCCTAGATACGTAATTTACATAACCGGAAGTAATTTGTTCTCTTTGAAGGAGTTGGGGGGAGGGTTAATTCTGAAAAATTTGAAAAAATGAGATATTTTTAGGCTAGGAAGAAGTGATAGGATCTTAATGAGATTTCATATTTAGAAGGACCTCATAACTCAGATCTCTTATTTTAAATCCCGACCGATCCAGTGTCATTGGGGAAGTTGGGGGGGGGAGGAAATCATAGAAAACGCTTAGAGTGGAGAGTTCAGGATGAAACTTGGTGGGAAGAATAAGCAAAGTTCTAGATACGTTATTGACATAACCGGACTGAATCCAGTCTCTTCGGGGGACTTGGAGAGGGTTTTAATTCAGAAAAATTCGAAAAATTGAGGTATTTTTAATTTACGAACAGGTGAAAGGATCTTAATGAAATTTAATATTTGAAAGGATATTGTATCTCAAAGTTTTTATTTTAAATTTCAGCCGGATCTGGGGACTTTGGAGGGAATTGGAGGGGGGAACCTAAAATCTTGGAAAACGCTTAGAGTGGAGGGATCGGGATGAAACTTGACGGGAAAAAGCACAGCTCCTAGATACGTGATTGACATAACTGGAGCCGATTTTTTTCTGTTTGGGGGAGTTGGGGGGAGGGTTCATTCTGAAAAATTAAAAAAAATTAGGCATTTTTAAATTACGAAGGAGTGATCAGATCTTAATAAAATTTCATATTTAAAAGGACCTCGTGACTCCGATCTCTAATTTCAATTCCCACCGGACCCAGTGTCATCGGGGGAAGTTAGGGGGGACTCGAAATCTTGGAAAACGCTTCCAGTGGAGAAATCAGGATGAAACTGGGTGGTAAGAATATGCACAAGTTTTCTTGTGCATATTCGTGATTGACATAACAGGACTGAATCCACTGTCTTTGGGGGAATCGAAGAGGGTGTTAATTCGGAAAAATTTGAAAAATTTAGGTAATTTTAACTTAAGAACGGGTGATCGTTCGTGTGGTATTTTTAAATTTGACATTTAGAAGGAACTCATGTCTCAGAGCTCTTATTTTAAATCCCGACCAGATCTGGCGACATTGGGGGGAGTTGGAGGGGTAACCGAAAATCTTGGAAAACGCTTAGAGTAAATAGATCGGGATGAAACTTGGTGGGTAGAATAAACAAATGTCGTAGAAACTTGATTGACGGAACCAGACTGGATCCGTTCTCTCTGGGGGAGTTAGGGGGAGGGTCCAGTGCTTTGGCGATTTCGGTGCTTCTGGACGTGCTAGGACGATGAAAAGTGGTAGGCGGGTCAGGGACCTGCACAAATTGACTTGATAAAGTTGTTTTCCCCGATTTGACCACCTTGGGGTGGGGGGGGGGTTGAAGGGAGAGAAAAAGTTAGAAAAATCGAGTTATTTTTAACTTACGAGCGGGCGATCAGATCTTAATGAATTTTGATATTTAGAAGGACCTCGTGATTCAGAGCACTTATTTTAAATCCCGACTGGCATTAATCCTCTGAGTTTTCCTTTTAAATTAATCTACTGATTCTTAGAATTTTACTAGAGCTCATGCCATATAAGCTCTTGGCTCTTCCAACCTTATCACAAGTGCCATATAAGCTCTTAGCTCTTGTATCTTTTACGCAGTAAACATGTAGTACAAATACTCATCAATATATTTTGCCTTTCAAAAGTATGGAAACATTATTGGCTGAAAAATATTCATTTTAAGCAATCTGTTAAGCATTGCTTAACAGATTGCAATGGAATCTGTTAAGATTAAATGAAAATATTCATATTAAGCAATCTGTTAAGCATAAATAAATAAACGATTTTATTGCCCATTATAAATAGACATGAAATGTCACACAACGGAGTATGAAAAGATAATTAAAAAAGGAAAATGCCTATACGAATGACACACAAAGTCAACATAAAACAATTAAAACAGAAAATTAATAAACAATATATTCAAAAGTGGTGGCTAATAGCTTGAAAAAGACTATGTTTTATGATCAAATGATGAAGCCGGTACTTTCGTCTCATTACAATCATTGAAAGGTTGCACAAATTATACTTGGCCAAAATTTAAGTGTTACGTGTCCAAGGTTGTAAACCCAAAATATACTTTGCATACTCCATCGTTGTGTGTTATTATTTTCTCTTTGATATCAGAATCATTATAAATGGTGGTTTTTGTTTTGATTTAACCTTCATATGCATTAATTTGTATTCATTTTAGGCTTTTGATAACGCTTCTCACCTTTTTTTATATTTGCAAAATGGTCTCTCTCTATATGAAAGGGATTGTTCCCTCCTCAACACCCCGCTCTTTACGCTAAGGTTTGACTCTTTCTCTCAACTCTACTTTTTGAAACAGAAAAAAACTTTAGCGTAAAGAGCGAGGCGTTGAGGAGAGAACCGTCCCTTTCATATACGGAGTAATTTCTGTTCGTTTTAAATTTTAATATCGCTCCTTACTTCCAGTTAGAAATTTTTTTTTTTAATTTAATTTCTGAACGTTTTTGATTTAATGCATGTTTTGATCTTGGCTCTTCGCACATGAATAACTAAAGGAACATTTGCTTATTAATTTATTTTTATGGCTAAATGGCTTCCTCATAGTTTTGATCGGACGATTTTGAGAAAAAAGGAGCGGGGAGTAGACCTAGTTGCCCTCCAATTTTTAGGTTATTTAAAAAGGCAACAGAACTTTTAAATTTTTACGAACGTTTTTATTAGTAAAAATATACGTAACTTACGAATTAACTTACGAATTATATGAGGGGGTTCATCCCCTCATCAATACCTCACTCTTTACACTAAAGCTTAAATTTTGTCCCAATTCCTTAAGATTGACCGCTGAATCACAATGGCCGTAGAATAAATAGTTGAAATTAATAAAATTACTTTAGCATAAAGAGCGAGGTATTAGGAGGTGGTGAAATCCTCATATGCGTAATAATGTCTGTTTATTTTGAGTTTTAATGCTGTTCCTTACTTTCATTTGAAAAAACTTTTTCATATTCTATTTTTCACTGTTCTTTAAAAAAATGCTAAAAAATCCTGCACCCCCTTCATGGACATTTTCCCCCCATGACAAATTCCTCCATAGAAAGTTCCCCCCGCATAAGCCCCTCCCCTAAACCCCTCCTCACAACAAAAAAAAACCTGAAAGCGTATGTACACTTCCCAATAACCATTACTATATGTAAACATTCGTGAAAGTTTGTAACTTGCAGCCCCTCCCACGGGGACTGTGGGGGAGTAAGTCGTCCCCAAAGAAATAGTTATTAGGTTTTTCGACTATTTTGAATAAAATAGTTATCTCGGAATTTTGATCCGGTGACTTTGGGAAAAGGATGAGTATTGGAGGGAAGGATGAGCGTCCAATATTTTTTGTCACTTAAAAAGAGAACTAGAACTTTTGATTTCCGTTAGAATGAGCCCTCTCACGGCATTCTAGGACTACTGGGTCGATACGATCGCCCCTGGAAAAAAAAGAAAAAAAAAAAAAACAAATAAAAACGCACCCGTGATCTGTCTAGTGGCAAAAAATGCAAAATTCCACATTTTTGTAGATAGGAGCTTGAAACTTCTACTGTAGGATTCTCTGATACGCTGAATCTGATGGCTTTTAATGGGTGTTTCCCCTATTTTCTAAAATAAGGCAAATTTTCTCAGAAATTTTGATGGGTTAGTCTAAAATGAATGAAACTTATATATTTAAAATCAGCATTAAAATGGAATTCTTTTGATGTAGCTATTGGTATCGAAATTCCATTTTTTTTAGTTTTGGTTACTATTGAGCCGGGTCGCTCCTTACTACAGTTCGTTACCATGAACTGCTTGATAACCCTAAATCAAACTCTTAATAGTTTCCATTTCTGCTTTATATATGTATTTATCAAGGCGAAATTATGTACATTCGTATACGAGTGCATAATGATTATGTTATGTCCTGTGCACGCGTTAAATGTTATAGGGCATCGGAGAAAGTATGCTCCTGCTTTATATTTTATGACTGTTATTAATGGCTAGTTGAAACTAGAAGAAAACTGCCTGTAAGGGTCCAAGATAGGCCGAAGACAATTTTGATCCTAAAAGTCCCGGTTTCTTGCTATTTCTAAGAAGGAGAAAGGAGGTTATTGGCCCTATATATTCCAAAGAAAATAACAAGTTCAAAGTTTTTGTTGGAAACAAATCGGTTAAAGAAAAACAAAACTGGGTCAGGTGATAGAACAGGCAGATACCAAGGGATGGGCTGCAAATCTCTGTTTGACAATGAGTGTCAAATAACCCGACTTTAAATACCACAGCTGAAGTGTTCAGAGGAGCCTATTTGCTTTATTGATTCTACTTCTCTATTTATCCTACTATATGCATTATTGATTTTACTAATATTCTACTCTTTCTTAATACTTTAGCTAACTTAACGCTCATGACATGGAGCATTTGTAAAACGGAAGGATTTGATCGTTTGGGGCGATGTTTTCTATTAGTAAAAACAATTAATCATTTAATGTTTAAGTGCCATCTCCATTGAAACTATACTCTAGTTAGGCTTATAAGGCATTTCGGTCAACATTTAATCTATTAGTGAAAATTAGTTTCAACAAAAATACATCATCAACGGGACTTGAACTTGATACCACATGAGCAGGTCGTAGTCCCATTCGGTCATGATGAGACGGATGAAGATCTTCTCAGCTGACCAGTTGATAAAGTTTTAAAGTTTGTTTTTTGTATAAAGGTATACAGTTTTTTGTCACCGTTTTATGTAGTCTAAAAGAATCTTCGTTTATCGAGTATTGAGATACTTTTAAGGTTAAATCGTTTCTATGAACTTGAACTAAGCACTAAGCTAATCCTCACCGTAATTCTCTTCAGGGTCAGCCTTTAAGTCAGGTGGCTTAAGAATCTCAGGCTCTAGGCCCGATGAGACTCCATCAAGTACAGTAACCAACAAACTCATTTGTCTTGGCTGTAAATGCAGAAGGGATGTCCTATAAGTGATCTAGAAAAAAAGGAAGGAAATAAGTAACAGATTTAACGTGAGAAAAGTGAAACATAAGAAAAAAAGTAAGTCTTTCCATACATCGTGATTCAGCTATCAAGTGTCACCTTTGGCAGGGTGATAAAGGACTATAATAGACATGGGTGTTTCTAAACTGATCTATCAATCTTGTCTAATATGAAAGTTATTTAGATTTAAGCACAGTTTAGGCTATATCCGCATAGTTTGAGCAATGCCATCATTTTGAACAGAGAAACAGTTCGAGATGCTCTTTTTGTGGATACGTATTTCAGATATGCATGCTGCACTAAAATAGTCTTGGATTATTTGAATGCTTAGCAACGACTTACTTTTAAAAAATATCACTAACTTTTTTTTTTTACTGTAAGTTGGTTCAAGGTAAGTATGGCTCGAAATTAATATTTACAATAATTTTTACTCTTTTTTTTAGTTATTAGACAGCCTTCCTCAAAAAGTGATTATTTCTGTAAATTTAATGTAAGTATCTCTACAAATTTAGTACAATGGCAGTGCTCATAGTATTAAACACGCCATCTTTATAAAGCGTTTAAAATTATGGTGAAATTAAGAATTCATGAAAGAAATGTCAGGCAAAGAAAATGTTATAATTTTATCAGGTTCAAGTATTTATGTCTAGATGAGAATTAGTGGCAACGTAATATTTGGAGAATAAATACGAGTCTCAAAAAGGAGGATCCCTGTCTTTACTCATATACGTAGTTTAACTGACACTACTCCTAGCAATTAGGTCCTACCTTTAAAAATATTCCCAACTATATATCGATGAGAAATAATAAATTATTCACAAATTGCCCCTTTTATGAGGCCCAAATTTTGATCTTGCATACTTCAGCGAAACTAATCTTTAACACAAGTCTTATCGCGGTGTGGCCGTGGAGATGTTTAGTGAAATTTAAAGCGCTAATTGCTTTTAGAATAAATAAGTTTTTAAGAACAATATCCGAAATATTTTTTGGGGGGAGGGGGGGGGGCTTTGATTTAAACTCACAGCAAAGTACAAAAATTGTGATCTAAAGTATTAGATTCAGAGCGAAAATTGAGATTTGCTTTGCAGCGTATTCCAGCGGCTTCATACTTGAATCAAATTTGAGTGGAGTTCCAGGACGAACTGGTGGTTATTTTTGATTACATTGAGACTTTCATAATCTATGACGAGCCATGCTTTGCCGGAGACAAAATGTCTAATACCTAAAACATACTAATTTTCGTGACGTGTTTATACTGGCAATATTAAAATTAAAATGTTTATTTTTATTATTTTTTTCATTTTACCCTATGGTTTTGCAGCTGAATAAATCGATCAAATATTTCGTGCAAAATTAATGAAAAAAAGTTCGTCCGACAATTTATGATATTGCAGCAGATCAAAATATATTTCAACCAGTTAGACGGTTTCATTCTCGTCTCTTAAATTTTCCTTTTGTTCGTGTTACGGCCCTATTATTCCTTGTGAATAATAGAAGTTCTTTTCCATAAATAAAAGCACCAGTAAAGCAGTAAACGCTCAATAATTAGATACACATCGAGGAACTTATCCAACTGAAGGAATGGTCCCTATGAAAAAAGAGGAAAAAACATGCTAAACTCATTAAAGATAATACTGACAAGGAAAATGTTTTTTCTCTATTTTTTACTAGTAATCAAATACTATTTCGACAATTTTTTCCTTGGTTGTTTAGTAGAACTTGAGTATATAAAAAAAGAATATCATGGGAAGAAATTCTTTTAATAAATGCTTCATTGATGTGAATCAAATGAAGTGAAAAATTAAAAAAATTATACCTGTCCTAGCTCCTCTGGTATGCTGTCACTGACTCCCGTTAGTTTGAATCTTGTCCCCCAGATGTTTGAAGTTATTTCTGCCAGTTTAGACACCTGAAAATGTCTTTTTTTTAAAGATTTGGTCACAGTGAAGTAAAATATTTCCATTAATGAATGCAGGTTACATATTTATATCAGTTTTAATCTTTATGGCCTCACAAAATTCATGAAGTAGGGTAATTTGATGTAAAAGTGGAAATACAACTTGGTGTGAAAGTAAATCTTAAAGAAAAAGAAACATTTGAGAGTATACAAAATTTTTTTTAATCAAAATAAAGATTTCATTTTTAATTTTTTGAAAACTAATTTGTTTATTCCTTAAGCGCTTTGAAATTAGAAAAATAAACCCCGCGAATATTTTTATTTAGGAAAGAGAGGGTGCTTAAAAGCAGAAATCGGTGTGTTATTAAAAACAAAGTGTACTTTTGTTCATGGTTTTTCTAAATAAGTATTTTTGTGCACAAGTTTCGCTCCTTTTGAGTTGTCAATCGGTTAATAATTATGCAAAAAGAATTATATCCGAATCAGGGCTGGCCTCCCTTATTTCATATAAGGTAAATGTATTTTGTCAAATGTATCCAGTGGTTTAAGTGACCGTCGAAACTTAAAACATTTTATAAATACTCTTTTTTGAGAAATAATGTCAGTTAAAAACGAAAAGAAATACAATAAAAAAATCTAAAAAACACAGTTTTTCAAAGAAAAGTATAGAGCATACATTAAACCTAAGAAGCGCAAAGATAAAGCCAAGCAAAATAGTTTATTTATTTATGGTGATTTATGTTCTTCTTTATGGTGATTTATGTTCTTCTTACACTTGAATTAATATTGGCTTTAGTTTTGCTCGTTTTAGGTTTAATGTAACTGTTTACTTTTCTTTCAAAAACTCCCTTTGTGAAAAAGGGTTATTTTACTTTATTAAAGTATAAAAAGCCAAGTTTTCCTTCCACCTAGAACCTGACACTCATTGAAAACTATAAAGAACATTAGGAGAACAGTAAGAAGTATATTTACTTACAAAAACAAAAATTAGAATTTCGTGTCACCGTAGGTTTAAATTTGAGATGTTTGGTGCCAGTGTTTAACAGGGTTTCCACTTTCGAGTCTCAAAGTTCGGGGACAGGTTTTAAAAATTTGGGAAGTTTTCGGGGACAAGTCTTCAAGATTCGGGGAATTTTCGGGGGCAAGTTGGATCCGCCTAGTAAATCAAGCTTTTAAAAGAGTAGGTTTTAGAGCCAGAGTACGCGGTTGGAACCCATAGTAAAAACGATTATTGCTGATATTGCAGACAAAACCTTAAAACTGTTTTCAAATTAAAATCTGAAAATAAATGACATAAAAGTCTTGTTTACAGGCTAAGAGAATAAAGCAGCAAAGATAATGTAGAACCTAAAGCAACAAAGTTTCAGAGTGTAATTCGGGCATGTGAATTAGCTCTTCCAAATCCCACTCGACAAACTCAAATATCCAAAACATTTCTCAACACCCCCTTTATAATATGTCTCCCCTTCCGTGACCCATCCTTATCATATTCCCATCAATGACTCCTGGATCTGCCCCTGATTGTAAGTAGCCAAAAAGATTTGTCATTGTAAAGCGGTGTTTAAGCAATTTTGTGACATAGAACTACCATCTTGACCCAAAAAGGGCAATGTTACCATCAATTAAAATTCTAATATCGCCACTGTACTTTAAATAATCGAAAATTTATACACCGACCCATGTGTCCAGTTTCAGAGACAACAACGCTGCGCAGGGGTGTTTTTTTTTTTTTTTTTTTTTTTTTTTTTTGAATCATGGGGTAATAGCAAATGAACAGTCAACGTAGATATTTGTTTTTATAAGTTTATAACAAAGCTGATTAACTTGATGCTTGATAAATTTATGTACAGTGATGTATAATTGAAGATCTGGTGTTTCAAAAAGAATTGATTTTTATTGCACAACTTAATGTACAAAAGCATATAGCTGACAGATTAAGAAAAACAAAATCCATGAATTAGAACATCTAAGCAATGACAAGGCTATAGAAATACGTTCAGGAAAGAAGAATCAAAGTTACACACAAGAACAGAAAACATTGCGCATAGGGACGATAGAAGTGCTTGTGGAAAGACAAGTGATAAAAGCAGTAAGAAAATTATGGTTCCACAACAATATATTTTTAGTAAAGAAAAAAACTTCTCTTAATGTTATTTTGTAATGTTCCTTCTATAATATATTTTATATGCTGCATTAATAATAAATAAGGTATATAGAAATATTATTTCCCCTCATCCACACTGACGAAGTTGGCATTTGTAAATAGAGGTAAGATGCGGCGAAAGAATGGCCAGTGAAAATAATATTTACCTATTAAAATAAGCTTTAACCAGTTTTGAATTAACTCACAGCATATCATCTTGACACCCTCCCTCCTCTCCGTGAAAAAATAATATAGCAAAAAAAGAAGACGAAGAAGTCAGTGCATATGACCTTTGGATTGGGAAATAGCTATAGCTATAATTCTTCAGGTGAGTTGTGGCTGTTCATTCTTGAATGCTTTGATAAAGGTTTAATTTTTAATTTGAAAAAATCGATAAATTTTTCATCGAAGGACAGTATTGTGCTGCGACTATCAGGGCTAGTTGAAACATATTTTATTTAGAAAATATTCTATAAGTATTAGTTTAGGCAAAACACACAGAACCTACCCTGAACGTCAACCAACACCCATTAGAATAATAACCATGCGCTGCATAAATAAATGTTTATGCATGACGTAAATACCAAAGAGTAAATTATCATGCATATTCTGATAAGAAAAAAGAGCAAATATATTAGAGAAACTTACTTCAGGTAGGTTGTCCTGGTGGTTCCACTCATTGACTTCTTGTGACTGATCTAGATTTCGTCGTCTTTCAAGTTCATCTGGATTGAAACCACCGACTCGAACCCGACGTAGTTCATCTTGGGATCTTTCTCTTGTCAGCTCCTCTGGTGATGGAGGGTTCAGTAAGCCGGCCTGAAAAAGTTTTCATTAAACAAAAACTTTCATTAAACACAGGATTCCTATTTTTCTAAATATTTCCCTGTTAGAAGCAAATCAGTGAATCAACAAAGATACACAATATCTGCAACTTAAAATGTATACAAACAGCCTTAATTAAACTAATATATTCATAGATTAAAGGAAGATTAGTTCCCTAAGGCTTTCCCTAAAGATAGAGACTATCAAAAAAATTTAGGGATAAATTTCTGAAACTGGATAGTTATTTTCTATAAATTCACTTCAAGCGAAAGCTTGAAGCAAATCTTACAAATTTTAATCTTACGAAAGAAATTATTTGAACAAAAATTTCTTGTGACGATTTCCTACATACAATTCAAGGTATTTCTCTGATGCCGTGTAATTATAGCCTCTTTTTTCTAATTAAATCTAGGATACAGATTTAAGATACTGTTCCAATCATATATTTACCTTATTGTTCGAAAAAAAAATACGTCCAATATTCACTCTTATCGGTCAAGAACCATAAACTACACAACTAATTTTCCATGGTTGAACATGACCGAACTCGTCAGAATTACGCATGGCGCAGTTTGTTATCATAGGCTAGAGCAGCTGTGGGTTCACGCGAAAAAAGGCAGATTCTGCGTTTTCCTTCAGATTTAATCAGATTAAGCGAGGCACCGTGATAGTTCAGCAATTCGATTAAAACGTCTAAACTGGGCCTTTGAAACACATGTAGAAAAAAAAAATACGATAAATTAAGAAAGGACTTTCTATCTAATTTTTGTGTTTCCAGTTTTGTCATTTGGGTTTCAACAGAAAGAATGAATTGATCGAATTTGAATAATGCTGCGTTTTTCAAAAATTTCCTGAGCGTAAGCTGTTTTGCCTCAGATAAAAGTACAGCGATGTGAACCTTGGCCGAGGGCTTTTGTTACGCTCATTGTTATCCATATCAAAATTAGTTACAAGGCCTTTCTCCTGTAGCGTCAATGTTGAGAGGCATTTCCTTTCTAGATTCCCCCCATAGGTTTTGAAAAGTTCCTTTTTGGGTATATTCATTCAAAACACCCATTGCTTGTGGCTTTAATTGAGAAAAAGAAAGCAACACGAACTTGGCCGTTCCCTCCCATTTAAAAAAAATTATTTTTAAGGAAAATCAGGCGTTCTACAATATTGAATAAGTAGAATAGATGGCGGGAGAGTATGTTACTTCACACTAAGAACTTCTTGTCTATTTAGAAACTTAGGTGCTTATATGATGCTTAGATGCTTATGAATTAGCACCACTGTGTACCTGAGGTGTAAAACTATATGAAACCATACTAAACGATATTTTTAAGTTATCCTAGAATTTTGGCGTCTGTCTACCGTCTATTACACTGCATCAATAGTTAATGCACCATTTAGCAGGTTTAAGTTTTATCGAGTTTTATCTTACATTAAGTTGTGTCGGTAGAGGATTTCCTCAGACTTGCCTCTACCAGTATTTTAACATGAGACACAGGGCTGGCAAGTAGTGTTAGTCTTCTGGGTGATATGTACCTCGTCTGGCTATGCGTAGAGAGGAGCGAGCAAGTAAAGTCCTGGCGATTGAAATTATGTGAGACCACGCTTAACTGCAGTTTGCATTTAAGTTTTAATGAAATTTGGATACCAGTTAACAGTCTATTACATTGTGTCTGTGGTTAATGCACTATTTCAAAGTAGTCTAGGTTTTTTTGTCCGATGATAAATTCAATCAATAGACTTACCTGTACCAGCATTTCAATATGAGATAAAGGGTCGACATGAGTTGTCAGTCTTCTTGGCTGATTTGTATTTCGTCTGGCTAGCCGTGGAGAGAAACGAGCTAGTAAAGGAGATCCTGGCGATCGAAATACATTTCTTCGAGGACTTTGGTTGTAATTGGTCTGCACTACAGATTCTTCTTGATTAAGGTCCAGCTTATGCACATCTTAAAATACAGAGGTGTTATTAAAAAATATTGCAAGCAGGTTTTACAATTTTTGTTCAGGCAAAACATTTACAGGAACATATTTCATACAAAATTTGATACGAACTATAAGAATAGAGATATTTTAAATCCTGAAAACTTTGAAATTAGCTTATTAAAAGTCGGTACTTGTATGATATACCCCCTACATTATTCTTCATCTAATTAGAACCTTGGATCTTCCATAATTCAGGGATTTTCTATAATTTGTCAAATCATATTTTGATCCCAAATCCCAAAATTATGGAATATTCAAGGTTCTAATTAGATGAAGAATATCAGATAGGGGTTCTAGTCATACAAGGACTCAAAATTCTACCAGGACAGAGTTTTAAAAACTGGTGGCATTCAAAAGTAGACTACGATGCAACAGGAGTACATTTTAGCTGCATGAGAATGCTGCGGAAAACTTTGGAAAATTTTGGTCACCGTCATGAATTTTCTTTTGAGTTATGGCAAAAAGTGAACCCTCAGCAATTTTTTCTTATTGCAAAATGTTTTGACCTAAAAAACGCATCAAAAAGTTTTTTATATTAATTTTACTTTTACACGAGTTGGAAGGACATTTTGGAAGGGAGACGGAGGGTTCAAACCCCTTAACCCTCCCTGGATACGACCTTGGACTGTGGTAATTGAAAAGGCGTAATGGGACACATTCTGAAGTACCTTCTGTTTATATTCCCCCACCCCAGAACTATAATCTAGCCTCTTTTGCTATTATATTTACTTTTCAAGACCTTTAGCGTTCTCATGTTGTTGTTTTTTAATATGCTTTACTCACAAAATTACAAGAACATCCTGTCTCATTTACAAAAGCAGCTTAGAAATTAAGATTCTGACATCAAATTTCTGCTCACCACATCTTCGATGTATAGAAATAATCAAACAGTTCGTGGTAACGAACTGTAAGTAAGAAGCGACCCGGCTCAATAGTGACTGAAAATCTAAAAAAACGGAATTTTGCTGCCAATCGACGCATCATAAGAATTGGATTTTTAGGGTTTCAAATGTACAAGTTTCATCAAGTTTAGTCTTACCCATCAAAAGTTACGAGCCAGAGAATATTTGTCTTGTTTGAAAAAAAAAGTTAAACATCACCTAAATGCCATAGAATCTTAATGGAGATTGCACCGTCAGATTCAGCGTGTCAGAGAGCCCTACTGTTAGGTTTTTTATTCCCAGGGGTGGTCGTATCGACCCAGTGCTCCGAGAATATAGTGAGAGGGCTCATTCGAGTGGAAATTAATAGTTCTAGTGTACTTTTCCAGTGACCGGAAAATGACAGGACAACGAGACCCCCTCTCACACTCATTTTTTCCAAAGTCACTCAATCAAAATTTTCAGATAGCCATTTTGTTCAGCATGGTCGAAAAATCTAAGAACTATGTCTTTAAGTGTAAACTGACCCCCTACAGTCCTCGAGAGAAGGCCTGCAAGTTGTGAACTTTGCCTATTGTTTACATATAGCATTTGTTATTGAGAGGTATAAAGCCATTTTTTTGGGGGGGGGATTGTGCTTGGGGTGGATTTCTATGGAGAGAATCTTCCTTGTGCAGGAACATTTCTTAGGAGTCAATATTCCAGGGGAAATGTTACACTGGGGGGTTTTGATAGAATTACTATTCGAAGTTATTTTTTTATTACATTCTCTTTGCCAATTTTTTTTATATGGAGAGGCACCGGAGGAATTATCCAGGTACTTTTTCCGCGTGTTTTGTTTCCTGGGAGGTAATTGCCAAGGATGGGGGTATTTCTGGAGTGATGGAGAGACCGATTCAAAATGAAAGAATGCCAAGGAGAACTTTTCAGGGTGAATGGTCCTCAAGCAATTTTACACGGAGGGGGATTTTTAGCAAGCATGGAACTGTCAGGAAGGGGCTGCACTTTAAGTTGGTATGTCTCCAAAGAGGAGTTTTCCGTAAGGGGGAAAGATATATTTCATAAGGCAGATTTACCGGCGTTGCCCCTCTTCAATACCTTACTCTTTACACTAAATTTTGACTGTTTACCAAAACTGAAACACGGGGGCCGTATAATTAGAATAGAAAGCTTCTTTAAAAGTGCCAACAGCTTTAGCGTAAAGACGAAGAGATTGAGGAGGGGAAACCCCTTCATATCCTGAATAAATCTACCAAAATCAATACACATATTTTGTTTTAATTTTTCATGTACGGTGAGCCAAATTCGAACCTTCATTAGTTGAAAAACGTTCAGAAATTAAATGAAAAAAATGGCCTTTCCCCTCCTCAACGCCCCGCTCTTTATGCTAAAGTTTTTTATTGTTTTAAAAAGCACAGTTGTGACAACTTCAACGTAAAGAGCAGAGCATGGAGAAAGGGGCAGTCTCTTTTATGTACGGGATAATTTTTTTTCGTTTTAACAGAAATTAAAAGAAATTATTAATAAACTAAAAGGAATTAAGAAGAAATTAAGTTTTGACGTTTTTAATGTCGCTCCTCACTTTCAGTTAAAAAAACTGCTTTTCTTTATTTAATTTACTTGTAGAAGTAATCGGTTTTAAATACGAGCACATATAAAACACTCGAAACTCATTCATCGACTTGTCGGCAAAATCGATAAAGAAGAACTTTCAGAAAAAGAAGCTTTCAATGAAAATTAAGGAGCCGTATTAAACTTAACAACGGTAGAAATATTTTCATATAACAATTTAAACTCAAAACAACCAAAAATTACTATCAAAGAATAAATGAAACCTAAAAGGAACAAAAATTAAAAGAAACAATCAAAGAAAACATAGAAACAGCAGGCATTTATACAGATGAACAAATAAATCTTAAAATGTGTAAAAATTAAATTTAATGTTCATTTCAAACTTAAAACCAATAAAAATTACTTCAAACAGGAGTTATGACTGCTGCCGTTTTTCTTCTTCCCTAAGCGTGAAAGGCTAAGGCTTCTTTTGTGATTTGTGTTTTATTGAGAACTATATGAATCTTGGACGCTGTTCTTTCGTTTTCCAAAACATTGACGAAAAATAAACCACAATGATAAGATTACAATGAAATCACAACGACAATCTAGACGACTGGAAAGAACCAATGAAAATAGAGAAATTCAAAATTTTATTTCGCGGCAATTTCTAGTTTTATTTTTTAGTGCTGTTAATATAAAAAAAAATATGTGTAATGTATTTATTTTCAGTAAAGCGCAAATGACGCAAGAAGCGTTAAATTTTTATGGTTAGGGAAGGGGGAAACGGGTAGTAGCTAATATCCTGACTTGAAGATTCAATTTAATTTTCTCTCCTTTTAGGATTTATTTATTCATTTTAGATTTATTTTTGGATTTTTTTTTATTTTATATATTTGGATTCATTTAGGATTTATTTATTCATTTATTTATTCTATTTTGGTACCTGCAATCTCTATGTTCCCTATGATATTTTATTTTAATTTCAGTTCGTTTTGGGTTCCATTTATTCTTTAATCGTAATTTTCGTTAAAATTAATCGTAATTCGTTTGAATTAATCGTAATAATCGAGTTTGAATTATTATAGAAACTTATTTCAGCTCTTTACTTTTCTTTGAGAAACATCTTTTGGGAATTTTTGTAAAATTAATTTCTGTTCGTTTTTAATTGCCAAAGTTTAGGTTATTAAAATGGACGTTTCTCAAGATTTTCATGTCTTTGGCATAAGAATGAAAATATTTAATTATAATTTAATATTTATAACTTATGGCTTTTGATTTATTTCAACACACCTCCAGTATTCCCTAATATACTTTTTTGGAAACAGAGATGCACACAATATTTTTTTGAAATATTCTAACCCTTATGCTCCTAATCAGTGCTGTCACTTACTTGAAGTACTTTTACTTGAAGTACTACTTAAGTAAAATTTTCCATTACTTGTACTTGTACTTAAGTAAAAACTCTAGGGTGTACTTATTACTTGATACTTAAGTAAGATTACGAAATACTTATTACTTAAGATACTTTTAATGTGCTTGTTTTTCAAATAGTTCACCTTTGACACGAAAATTTTGTGTGTGTGTGCTTTGGCAATGTACAAGAAAACATCACCTTTAGAGCAAACTCAGATATAGCTTTTGTGTGTTTGTGCTTTGGCGATCTACAAGAAAACATCACCCTTTAGATTTAGAGTAAACTCACATATAGCTCCATTCCCTATTTTTGGATATGAAATAAGGTATTTGTTTTTGACGAAAAAAAAAATTATAGTATGATTAACACTTGGCTTAATTTTTTGTTTAAAAGTTATATAACAAAGAAAATTGAAATTATTTTACAGTTCACTGGTCGACAGTGAGCTAAAATCCCTTGTTTTGTGCTAAATGTTGCATACTGTAGTCCATTTGGGCTTATATTTCTGACATTAGTGCTTAGGTTTTGTCATCTCGTCAAAAGAACCAGATTTCTACCATTTCATCATCTTCAGGACCATATTATTGGTAAAACTACTGATGCTATAAATCTTTGCCCATCTAAATGTTGTCTGCAATAAACAAGTCTAGGGAATTCTAGCTGGATTCAATGCAGTGGTATTTTGTCAAATTCGTTCCAGCAAATTCAGGTATTCAGACGAATCTGACTTTAGATTTGTCACTCCATTCATAAGTTACAGGCCCTACTAAATTAAAGGAAAACTCCACTTTCTTAAGACTTGAAACCCTCTCCCCCTCGCCCTATTTGAGATAGGGTTTGTGATACCAGAGCTTGATATGAGCCCTGATCTTAGGCATCTTTGGTCTAGTTTTCATTCGGATCCGTTATTCCATTTGCAAGTTATAATAAATTAAATAGAAAACTTAAATTTTTCAGGAATTAAAGCCTACTCCCCCTTATTAAATTTGAGCTAGGGTCTTTATCTCAAAACTTGATATGTGTCAGGGTCTTAGGCCTCTTTGGTTCGATTTTCATTCAGATCCATCACTCCAGTCGCAAGTTACTCCAGTAAACCTTTTTTTAGGAGGTAAAGCCCTCTCCCTCCTGTTTTATTTGAGCTAGGGTCTTCATCTTTCAACTTGATGTGTCTCATGATCCTTGGCACCAAATCGGGCCATCAAAATTTCCATCCAAATCCATCCAGCGTTTCTCCCCCTATACGTGATTACACAGACGGACGGACAGACAGACAGACGGACGGACGGATTTTGCAACGTCTTAGGTAGTCATGTTGGCTAATTGGATCCAAAAAAAAGTAAAACAATGGCATATCATCATCCAGGTATTATTACCTATTTGGATATTGGAAAATATCCATCAAGATAGGTTTTTTAGATCTGTCTGTCTGTCCGCCCGTCTGTGCAATCGAGTATAGCGGGAGAATATGTCTGATCCAATCAAGAGTTTTTTTATTGCACTTAATTGTTTTGATAGTGTTTTCCTTTCAAGCCGTTGTGTTGAGAATTGGTTAAGATTATTTTCTTGGACTTCATTGGGTATGTACCAGCCGAACAAGGGAAACGGTTAAAAACGATAAAACGGAAATTCTGGCCCTTGATTAAGATTTCCAAGAGAGGAATGACAGGGGACATTTTATAGGCAAGGGAAGAGGCTAAGAAGCCTTCAGAATGGCTTTAAAAAAAGGTAGAATGAGCTTTATATCAGAAATATATATATACATATATATATATATACATAGAATAAGTACTTGAAGTAGTACTTGAAGTAATACTTAAGTACAATTTTGGCAAGTACTTGATATTTGATACTTAAGTAAGAATTTGGAAAGTACTTATTACTTGATATTTAAGTAAAAAAACAATGAGTACTTAATACTTGATACTTAAGTAAAAATTTGGAGTACTTGTTGCAGCACTGCTCCTAATGTATTACATATATGTTCCCATTTCTTGGATACACAGAGCATCTATTAATTTAGTTTAAAATCCCTCTAAGCATCCCCTGAAGGTTTTAAGCATTGTTCAACATGCCCTGAAATTTTCAACTTAAAGCCGACAGGCGTTCCTGAGGTATCGCTGATGCGCCCTTTTGACAATCAACCTGCACATAGTTGGTTTTGATTTTGCTCAAAATTTTCTAGCATTCTCTGAAAGCAGTCACAAGTAAATGTAGTATTAGTTGCTAGCAGTCACAGTCATTGTCGCAAGTTGTCACAGCCAGAAGCAGTCCCTGTTGCAGCCGCAACCGGTCGCAATTACAGCCAAAGCAGTAGTAGTATTTACCCCTGAAAGTTTTAAGTTAAAACCATTATCCATTTCTAAGATATTGCAGATATGCCTTTTTGATAACTTGGACGCAAATAGTATCTTTTGATTTAGCTCTACATGCCCCACAATTTTCCCCAAAATTTCACCTCAATACCCTTAGTCTTTTCGAACCCAACCAGGATCAAACATTCCCCCCTTTCCCAGTGTTAAAACCTGTATGTCAAAAATAGACGAATTGGATCCGGAGGCTCTGGGGTCATTTCATCCGCGAGGGCAAAAATATTAGACTCTTGTGACAATTTTGAAATATATGGCTTTTTGTTATTTCTATCAGTCTACAGGCGAGAATTTATAAGAGAGAAAGGAGATTGGTTGCTCTTTGTTACTCTCAACTTCCCTCTCAGCATGATTTTACATTTCCAACTTGATACCCTTATCCACTCCTTGATTTTGCTACTGTACCCTTATGGCAGCCCTTCTGCAAATAGTTTGTTTTGATTTTGTTTGACACCCTCCTCAAGATTTCATAAAGATTTGCCGTGATATCCTTAGCTTTTTTGGAAACTCAAGATGAACTTGCCCCCTTATTCGTATACAAACAAAGAGCAAATTTTGTAACGTACAACACTTGCCCCTGGGACTCGGGAAGGTTTTGTCATCCATGAAATCATATTCCCTGGAACACAATAAAAAAGACTATGTGCTTCCTGGTTTTGAAAAGGGAAAATCAGCAAATGAACGACTGAAATTATAAGCTTAAAATTGCAAGGTATGTTGAGGAGATGTTGAAAGGAAATTTGAGGGAAATCAGTCCCCCTTCTTGCTCTTTTTAGGAGCCCCCTTTGCTCAGTTCTGGTTGGATTTTTGGAATTGCCATTTTTCAGAACTATTCAAAAAGTCTAATAGCTATACTTTTAGGGATACCATGCCCCTATGTTAAGGAGGGTGTTTAAAGGAGGTTGAAGGGCCACCCTTTATAATTGCCCTTCTCCCCAAAATATTGTAATAGACATATTGCTCAAAATAGTCAAAGGCTCAAATAACTATGTCGATGGAGATGACACAGCCCCCCCCAGAGCTTTGGAGAGAGATTCCGAACACAATAAAAACACATTACGTGCGTGGTGATTATCAGAGGGCTAATTATCAGTTCATTTAAAAAAAAATCAGAAAAAAGGTTTTTCAAAGAAAAGTAAAGAGCTCTACTAAGCCAAGAATTAGCAGAAATAAAGTAAAATAATCTTTCAAGCGTAAAAATACCATAAATAAATAAATAAACAAATCAAATAAATAAACAAATTAAACAAATAAATAAGTAAAACTCGAAAAAGTTTTATTAAACAAATAAAACTCAAAACGAAAAGAAACAACAATAAATAGCCGAGTAAAACTCGAAATGAGGAAAAATAACAGGAGTAGGGCTCACAACCCCGACGCCTCCTCAAGACCAGAACATAATTTGTGCATTACTGAAAACAAAATTAACTTTAAATGTTCTCACTTTTCTTACTTTCATAAATAAAAAATAATCAAAACTTGAAGGAATAGGTATCAGCATATCTCAAGTAAACTGACAATCCACCATCATTTGTTTTTTTTTCTGGAGGGGGGGTGTCATTCTGAAAGACATAATTTCCTTAAGTTTTAACTAGGCTGAACAAAACGGTTGTCTCAAAATTTTTATTGGATGTGTTCGGGGAAAAGGTGGGTCGGGGAGGATGGTTACTTGCCTTCTAGTCACTTTCGACTATTAAAAGAGACACTAGTCCCTTCAATTTTCAATCCGATGAACCTTTATAGAAGTTTCTATGACAACAAATGGCCATCTCAATATTTCTATCAGATGCATTTCGGGAAAATACGAGGTATGGAGGGTATCCACCCTCCGATCACCCTGAAGCTTAAACAAGGAACTAGAACTTATGACTACTAATCCAATGAGCCACCTCTGAATTTTACACGATAGCCCATTTTATACAAAAATATTTAACGCCCCCATCGCATAACTTAAAACCCTTGCCCTAAGGGCTGTGGGAGGGATTTCATCCTCAAAGACATAATTTCCAGACCTTTCAATTATGTTGAACAAAATAGCTATCTCAAAATGTTGATTGGATGTGTTTGAGGAAATGGTGGGCGTGGGAGGATGGTTAATTGCCCTCCAATCACTTTCAAATATTAAAAAGGGCTCTAGCCCTTTCAATTCCGAATCGAGTGTGCCATTTTTGAAGTTTTTTCGACAGCTCATTCGATACGAAGTTTCCTGGTCTAAAACCAAAAAACTAAGAAAATAAAAATAACAATACATTATGACCACTTCGTTCTTTACTTAGGCAGCGCTATTGCACTGCCTAAGATATTCAAGGAACAGCTGACAGCATTAAGTTGAACATTTCAGGGGATGTTGAGGGGGGCGGGTGTTAAGAGCCTTCGGAGGGCAACCAGCTACCCTTGCCCTTTTTAAGAGCTCCTTACTCCTCACTGATCATAATTTTATAAAGAAGCGATTTTGTTCCAAACAGTCAAAAGGTCTAGTAACTATGCCTCTGGGAACGCAATACCCCCCCCCAGGGTAAAGATAGTAAATTATGTAATTTTCCTTTTTTCACATGCAAAAGGAAAAGCAGGCATGTCTGATTCTGAATGGATTCGAAAAGGCTATGGGTATTAAGGTGAAACTTGCGGAACTATTAGGGACATATCAATCTAAATCTAAAGATACTAAACGCATCCTTTTTATCAATAAGGTGAATCTGCATTATCACAAGAACAGCTGAGGGTATTAAGTTTAAACTTTACGGCTAGTTGAGGAAGATATTGAAAAGTGGTCGGAGGGCAGACAATCGCCTCCACGTTCCCTCTTGTGTCCCAAAGATATTTGATCCTAACTTTAGTGATCTTGTTCGAAATAATAGAAAAGTCAAATTACTATGCTTCCAGAGATGATTTAAACACCGGAGCCCTTGGGTTAAGTATAGTAAGTTATATAAGTTGCCAATTGCTTAAATTCAAGGTTACTTATTGGGAAAAGTTTCTTTTCCCAATCGATTGATCCTGAATCTTGAAAAAGTCTAAGAATATTAAGGCTAAACTTCTAGAAACTGTTGAGGTGAATGTCAAACAAGCTATAAGCGAGAGGGTTTTTAAAAGGACACAACAGCCATATATAAGGAACAGTTAAAGGTGTTGAATTGAAATTTTAAAGGTTTGTTGAAATGGATATTATGAAGGAACAAAGGGCAGCCCCCTCTTGGTCTTTAAGACACTGATTAAAGACTCTTTTAGACTAAGGTCTCTAAGACTCTTAACACTGACGAAGGTCTTAAAAAGTCATTTATTTGGAATAGTCACGACATCCAATAGCTATGCTTCTGGGGATGCAATGCCCCCACCATCCCCGGGTTGAGGAATGTAGATTGTACAATTGTCCACTTTTACGTGCAGGATTTATCAAAGGCGACGCAGTGGCGTTACGTGTAGTAAAGGTCATAAGGCTTCATTCTATTATTATTTTTTCCCAGAGGGGCTTCATATAGAAGGGTGGCTGTAAAAACTTCGAAGGCGGCTCATCCAATTGAAAATCAAAAGTTCTAGTGCCCTTTTTAATATTGAAGTGATAGGAGGGCAACTGGCTCCCCAAGTCCTTTTATCCCCAAGTGTATCTAATAAAAATTTGTATATAGAAGTTTTGGTAAAAATAATTCAAAGATTCGATGACAATAACTCTGGGATTGAAACCCCTCCAAGGCCCGGGGCAAGTGTTGTAAGTTATGCCTTTGGGACATATATGGCTTCTACGAAATGGATAATCGTATAATTTTCAGCAGGGGCTAATTCAATTGGAAATCTGAAGTTCTAGTTCCCTTTTCATGAGCTAAAAGTGATCCGAAGGCAACTAGTCCCCCTTTCCAGGTATTTTTCCCGAATTGCATACGATAAAAATTTTGACAGCCATTTTTTTCAAAATAATTAAAAGATAGGATAAAACTCCGGGGCTGACGCAACTCCTCAGAACCCGGGGGCAAGTTTTTTAAGATATGCCCCTGGGGTATATAAGGTTTTTATTTAAGGGATGGTCGTATAAATTTCAGAGTGGGCTCGTCTGATTGTAAATTGAAGGTTTTAGTTCCTTTTTTAAGACTCAAAAGTGATCAGAGGGCATCTACACCCCAAACTCTTTTTTTCCCAAATGCATCTGATAAAAATTTTGAGATGACCATTTTATTCAAAATAGTTGAACGATCAGATAACGGAAGATTCGGGGTAAACATATGCCCTTGGGGCATATAAGATTTTTATGGAAGGGGTAGTCGCATAAACTGCGTAGTGAACTCAAATGATTAGAAATTGAAAGTTCTAGTTCCCTTTTTAAGAGTCAAAGGTGATCGGATGGTGACTAGCCTACCCATCACCAACCCCCCTTTTCCCAAATAAGTCCGATCGAACAAAGTTAAGACAGTCACTTTGTTCAAATATACTAAAAATTTATATAACAAAACTCCAGGGTTTCCACAAAGTCTAGAACCCAGGGGCCAGTGTTGTACATTATGTCCGGACCGGAGGTATGTAAGATTTGTATGGAAGCGGTTGTCGTATAAACTTTGCAGGGGGCTCATTTAATTGGTAATTGAAAGTTCTAGTTCCCTTTTTAAAATTCAACAGGGAACGGAGAGGAACTGGCCCTCTCTGTCCTCTTTTTGCACATTCAGTGAGGGCTCTCAAAATAGTTCAAAGATCAGATAATCCCGACCCCCAACCAAGAAAACTTGTTAACGGTATTTTATTCCAAAACTAAAGAGAACTATTCCCTGGACATCTTTCCATGGCAAAACCCCCCAAAAAATAGCTTATTAACGAGATGTGATTCCAAAACTAAGGGAACATAACCCTGGCCCTCCATGGCCTAACCCCTACCCCACAAGAAAACTTACTAACGATATTTTATTATAAAACTTATGGGAGCTGACCCCGGTCCCTCCATGGCCTGATCCTCCTTCCCCCGAAAAACGATCTATTGCAAATCATGGAAGCTGGCCCCTGGCCCTCCTTCCATGGCCCATTCCCCCAAAAAATGTATTAATGATATCGTATTCCAAAATCTATGGGAGCTGACCTCCATGGCCCAACCCCTCCACAAAAAATATTAACGATTCTGCATTCAAAACTTTATTGGAGCCAATCCCTCTCCCTTCCTCCACAACCTACCGAGCCCCCCCCCCCAAAAAAAAAAAATAGCAACAACATTTTATTCAAAAATCATAGGAGCTGACCCCTTGCTCTCTCTCTCTCCTTGCCCCCCTCACAAAAATAACTAACGATTTTATTTAAAAAATTATGGAATCTGATCATACCTACCCTACCTTTATAGCCAGACAACCATCCCCCCCCAAAAAAAAATATTAACGATGTTCTATACCAAAAACCATGGGAACTGGCACTTGGCCCTCACTCCATGGCCTGACCCCCTTAAAAATAACTTGTTAACGGTATTCAATCCAAAAGTCATGGAAGCTGACCCCTAGATCTCCCTCGATGTCCGGCACCCTCCCCCCAAAAAAACTTATTAACGATGCTTTATTCAAAAAATTACAGGAACTGACCCCTGGTCTTTCCTCAGCGGATCGACCCTCTCTCCCCAAAAAGCTTATTAATGACACTTTATTTCAAAAATCATCGGAGCTTATCCCTTGCCCAAGTCCTCTAAAAAACCAACTTATTAACGATATTTAATTCCCAAAACCAGGAAATGTGACCCCTACCTCTCCCTCCGTAGCCTGACCCCCCCCCCCAAATATGCAGAACTTAATAACAATATCTTATTCCAAAAATCACAGGAACTTATCCTGGCCCTCTCTCCATAGTTAAAACCCCAAAAGAAACACACGCACATTTGAAGATATATTATTAACGATATTAAATTAAAAAAAAAAAAATTCAACTGAAAGTAAGGAGGAATATTAAAACTTAAAATGAACAAAAATAATACGTATATGACGAGGGTTCACCCCATTGTCAATGCCTTGCTCTTTACATTAAAGTTCAAATTTTGTTCCAATTCTTTAAGGAGCCGTCCTGGCTGAGTGGATTGGTGCGCTGGTTTCAGGATCCTTTGTCTGAGAGGGCGAGGGTTCTAATCCTACTGTACCCAATTATTTAGTTTGGGACGGGGTCAGTGGCGTGACTCTGTAAGCTCAGCCAGAGTCGACCCAGCTCTAAATGGGTACCTGGAGAAATCTGGGGAAGGTAAACGGGAAGGGTGTGCGAAAACACAGGATGGTCGGCCCCCAGCCCCCCATTGCACTTCCTAGCTGATGGGCCAAGAAACGGAGATCAGCACTGCCGGTAGGGACTGTAAAGTCTAATGTTATATTCTTTACCCTTTTTTTACCTTTAAGAATGACCCCTGAATCACAAAGGCCGTTTAATTAGAATAAATAGCTCTTTTGAAAGTACTAAGAAATTTTAGCGTAAAGAGTGGGGTATTAACGATAAGTCAAACCCCCTTATATATGTAATAATTTTTTTTCGTTTTAAGTTTTAATGTTCTCACTTTCAATTGAAAAAACTTTTTTTTATTTACTTTTTGATCGTTTTTTAAATAATACTGGGAAATACGGCACCCCCTTCATGGAAAATCCTCTTTCCCCGTGACAAACTCCTCCATGGGAAGATCCTACCATGTAATCTTCTCCCCTAACCACCCCCTCCCCCCCGCAGGAAAAAAATCCCCACTGAAAACGTCTGTATACATCCCAATAACCAATACTATTTGTAAACAATGGGCGAAGCTCATAACTTGCAGCCCTTCCTCTGGGGACTGTGGGGAATTAAGTTATCTTCAAAGACATAATTATTGGATTTTTCGACTATGCTGAACAAAATGACTATCTCAAAATTTTTAATGGGTGACTTTGGGAGATCATGAGTGTGGCAGGGGGCCTAGTTCCACTCCATTTTTTTTTGTTCTCTTAAAAAGGGCACTGGAACTTTTAATTTCCGTTCAAATGAGCCATTTTGCGATATTCTAGGACCAGTAGGTCAATTTAATTATCCCTGGGGGTAAAATTAAAACAAATAAACACGCATCTGTGATCTTTCTTCTGGTAAAAAAAAAAATACGAAACTATACAGTTTTGCAGATAGGTGATTGAATCCACTACAGTGGGGTTTTCTGATACGCTGAATTTGATGGTGCGATCTTCATTAAGATTCCTTACTATTGAGTAATCGTAAGGTTACTATTGAGCCGGATCGCTTCTTATTTACAGTTCGTTACCACGAACAGATTGATTAACGATATATTATTCTGAAAGTCAACGGAACTGACCCATGGCCCTCCCTCCTCGACTTGACCCCCTGCCCAGAAAAAAACTTATTAACAATATTTAATACAAACATCATGGGAGCTGACCTGTGGCCCTCAATCTATGGCTCCCCACCAAATATTTTATTTAAAAAATCATGGGAGCTGAACCCCAGCCCTCCCTCCATTTCTTGATTCCTCCGAAAAGAAACTCATTGACGATGTATAATTCCGAAAACCATGGGTATTCCGTTTAATTTTATTACCTCTTTCCAAGACTGTTAAAGACACCTATAGTTTTCACTCCAAAAAAGTGAGTTTAGCTACTGCTTGTTTACCTAACGCTAGCAGCATAAAGTCTACTGCGTATTTTGCGCTTTACTAAAACGAATTATATTACAAATATTTTCTTTTGTACTTATTACAACATTGAAAATAAAAGGAAAATTGCAGTGGAATAAAATCTTGAGCTAATGAGCTTTCAGCAATTAATATCGTTATATATCAAATATTCAGTTTAATTTTATTAGTTCTTATCAATACTATTGATAGTTTTAATTTTTAATTCGTTTTGGAACAAAAAATTATTTTGGAATAGGGAGTTTTGATAAACTTGAGACTTTGGCAATAAAAAACGGACAGGAATTGATAAAAAAAAATCTTTTCTGAAAAAGAAATTTATCAAAGAAAAGTAGAGGCAATAAAAAACATAAGATCAGAAGAAATAGAAGCCTACAATAACTCATATTCAGAACAACCAGAGATTACTATTAAAGAAGAAATGAAACCCTAATCGAACAGAAATTGAATAAACAATCATAGTAAAAAATATACAACAGGTACTAATATAAAAGAATAAACAAAGCTTAAAACGAGTAAAAGTTTAATTGAATACCTGAATCAAGCTTAAAAAAACAAAAATGCTTGGCTAGTGAATTATAAATGAACCCCAAAACGAACATAAATTAAATAAACAATCATAGCAACCAAATATGGAACAGGTGGCAACATAAATGAATAAATAAATCTTGAAACGAGTAGAACCTAAAATTGAATATGCAAATCAAGCTTAAAACGAACAAAAATAACTACAAGCAAGAGTTTGGGTACTGCCTCCTTCCTTAACTGTAAAAGTCTAAAACCTACTGTGTCATTGGAGCTTTACTGAAAACGAATTATACAACAAATATTTTCTTTTGTGTTTATTACAACATAGAATATAAACATGAGAGTTACAAAGTTAAATTTTGAACTGATGCAGCAATTAATATCATTATATACGAAATATTCAATTTAATTTTATTAATTATTTACAAGAATGTTCATGATAAATATAGTTTCTTTACAAAAAAATGTTTCGATACTACCCTCAATGTAAATGTAAATGTAAAATCTAAAATGTCTTCCCTAAATGTAAAAGTCTAAAGCCTACTGCATAATTGGCGCTTCACTGAAAACGAATTATATTAGAAACATTTTATTTCCCGGTTATTACAACATTGAAAATGAAAAATGAAACTTATAGTGAAATAATACCTTGAGCTGACCAGTTTTCAACAATTATTATTTTTATAAGTCAAATTTTCAGTTTGATTTTATTAGTTCTTTCCAAGACTGTTCAAGACACTTATAGTATTCGGTAAGGCGCAAATGAAGCCGTAGGTCTTAGACTTTTACAGTTAGGAAAGGAGGCAGTACCAAACCTCTTGTTTGTAGTGGTTTTGTTCGTTTTAAGTTTGATTTACATATTGAATTTAAATTTTACTCGTTTTAAGATTTTTATATACATTTGTATTTATACCTGCTGTATGTTAGTTTGTTATGGCTGTTTATTTAATTTATGTTCGTTTTGGGTTTCATATATAATTCAATAGCAAAAGACCTTTGTTTGTTTTAAGTTTGATTTACGTATTTCATTTAAGCCTTACTCATCTTAAAATATATTTGTTCATTTATATTACTACCTGTTGTATGTTTTTTTTTTTTTTTACTATGATTGTTTATTTAATGTCTGTTCATTTTGGGTTTTATTTCTCCTTCAATAGTAATTTCTGGTCGCTTCTTTTAGGTGATTTCTTTTCGCATTAAGTTAAACATGGCCTTTATTTTTCTTTTAAAAACCTGGATTTCGGAAAGCTTTTTTAAATTCATCATTTATAAAACAGAGGAATTTTTTATCCTAGCTGTGTCTGAGGCAAAATTGCGGGAAATGTTGAAGTGTCTGTTGGGCTAATTTATAATAAACTATATGTATCGAAGTTATCAAAAAGGACTGTCTGTAATATCTTAGGAAAAGGTAAGGATGTTAACTTGAAACTTTCAGGGCTACTACTAGTAGCAGTAGCTGTGTCTACACTGCAACTGTGTAAACTTCCAACTACGACAACTTGCAAGTGATTATCGAAGTGAAAAAATGTTAAGTACAACTTTTAAGAGTGACAGTGACGATTTATGATTTAAAGAAAACAAAGTTTCAAGCAGCACTTTTCTCAATCCTTTCTACAGATAACATTTTCTAAATCAGTGAGACATTGTAAAGTTTGTTTTAAATACCACTTACTTGCAGTTTCTGGGTCAAATATAACAAATTCAGGGCGTAGCTTGGATATTCTTTTTCCTTTTAACAGTGGCACTAGTCCACCAAGGAATTCGCAATATAATATATAAGTTGCAGCATTTCCAAAATCACCATCTACGTCTGGTTGGCTCTCTCCCGATCCATCCTCAAGGCGTATCATTGTGCAAAAAAGACGCGTGCTGCTTAACGGCGTTCGACAAGAGAACGCTCGAAGACTTGGCTCGAATCCCATGATATTCTATAAGGGAAAAGTTAAAAATATCTTTAGCCTAATTTGTCGTATGTATTTGGCTGAAAAAACAAATATGTCTTTTTTCTCTTGAATATCTTAAAGGCTTTGTTATGGACCTTTATGATGGACGATGAAGCATGAACAAATCATGTATATATATATATATATATATATATATATATATATATATATATATATATATATATATATATATATACATATATACTGGCATGTTAATAAATTGAGAGGGAGTTGTCCATTGGGACTTGTCCCGGTTAAAGATAGGAACGGGGCTACAACTTAGTGACAAGTAAAGATTTAAAGAGAGATGAGCAGAACATTTTGAGAATGTGCTAAACCAAGAAAGAGTTGCAGGAAAATATATAGAAGAAAATGAAAAAGTTCGTGATAACTTGGATGTGAAGCAAGATTTGTTTTGGGCTAAAAGGGCTAAAAAATAATAAGGCTCCAGGTACTGATAGTTTGGCAAATTATTTTCTTAAATATGGTGGTTCTGAGGCTAAAAATAAGCTACTGAAGATTATGAATAGGATTTTTGAAAATGGGGAAGTACCTAACGATTTTAGGAAAACCTTAATGAAAACACTGTATAAGAAAGGTGACAAAAGTGACTGGGGTAATTATTAAGGCACTAGTCTGGTCTCTGTAGGCAGCAAATTACTTAGTAATATGATAATTTTTAGACTGAGAGATACTGTAGACTAAGTTTCAAGAGAAGAGCAGTGCGGTTTTAGAAAAGGTAGAGGATGTGTTGACCAAATTTTCACTCTTAGGTTAATAATTGAGAAGTGCTTGAATTGTCAAACACCTTTAGTCCTGAGTTATATAGATTATGAGTAAGCGTTCGATTCTGTTGATAGAATAGTTTTAGCAAAGGTTTTATCCGTGTATGGTATACCAGACCAATACATTACAGCGATTAGTCCTATGTACGATAATACTGCTGCGGTTAAGGTAGGAAATGAGGCTGGCAGCTGGTTTTGCGTTAAATAAGGAGTTAAGCAGGGTTGTATTCTGTCCCCATATGTATCATTTTGATGGACTTTGTCTTAAGGAGCAGAGGAAAGGCAATGGGGGACCACGGAATCATATGGGGACGAAAAACTCTCCTGGACTGAGATTATGCTGATGATTTAAGCATCCTAGATGAATGTGAGGACAAAATTAATGAACTTTTAGAGGTTTTGTGAGTTCAGGGTGATAGAATAGGTTAATTATAACTTGATGTTAAGAAGACTAAGTCACTTGAGCTATTACTAAATGAAGATGAAAAGGTAATGTTGGGTAGCAAAAAGATGTATCGGGTGGACTGCTTCACTTACCTTGATAGTATTATTACTGAACACAGTGGGAGCAGTGAAGATATTAAAATTAGAATAGCCAAGGCTCAGGTTTCTTTTTCACTGTTAAAAGAATTTCAGAGGAATAGGAAGATAAGTCTTATAAAAATGAATGGAACTTGAACCTGAACACGCAAACCAAGATTAGAGTATGGGAAGCTAAAGTCATGACAGTGGTCAAATATGGCTCTTAAGCATGGGCGCTCCGAAAAGCGGAGGATAATTTACTAGACGTTTTCCAGAGAAATCGTCTACAGATTGTTCTTGGTACCCGGCTGAATAACCGTATTTCAAACAGTACACTGTACAAAAAAATGTAGATCGATCCCACTTTCTAGGGCTAATAATGTAAGAAAAGTTGAGATGGCCCGGGCACGTTTTGTGGATGAAGAATGACATTGGATAAAGATTGTCCTTTTCGGCCAACCGTCTAGGGCTAAACGGAAGGCAGGTCGTCCTCGTCTGACGTTGGAGGATGTCATAAAGAAATATTTTAAATAAATAGGAACTTGCTGGGAGGGTGTAAGGAGGGAGGCTTCGAATAGATTGAGATTGAGAAGGAGTGTACGTAGCAGTGTTGGCCACAGGCGGCCTGATGTTGCGATGAGTTGTTAGTAGTAGCAGTAGTACTGTGATTTGAGAAAGACTTTAAATTGTAGTTAGATTGTTATTTTCTTGTAAAAATGATGCAAAATCAAAATAATGTGAAATTACCAAACACAGAAAATTAAACAAAGATCAGAAATAACTATAATATGTCAACTATGCTTTGAATTAAAGAATAAGCCGAAATGATGTGAACGATTTAAATTAGGCTGAATGTATCTTTCCTTTTTTTATTCAAATAATAAATCTCTTCCAAATTCGATGAAAAAAAGAAAGAAAAGCCTTCAAATTGTTTGACTTCAGGTTAAGTTTCAGTTCACTGCAGACTTAATGCAGTTCAGGTTTCAGTTCACTGCGGACTTAATGCAGTTCAGGTTTCAGTTCACTGCAGACTTAATGCAGTTCAGGTTTCAGTTCACTGCAGACTTAAGGCAAATAAGAACTTGAGCAAAAACCAAAAACGAGGCTAAGAACTTGAGGCTCGAGAGTGAGGCTCGAAAGCCCACCTTTGTGTACCTTCTAGCCTGTTTTATATGCTTCTTTGCTTCACTTTCTTAGTCCTGACCTTTGTGCTTATCTAGGCTTTTCGCCTGATAATTTAAATATAAGAAAGATTTTTTTTAGTAAAACAATTCAAACAAACCTACGGTTGAATTAATTTGACAGAAGTCAAAACATTTGAATAGCATATCTGGGATGAGAATTATGTACCAGTTGCACTGATAGTTGAGAAATATACCTAGGGTGAAAAAAGTTGAAATCTTTTGGATTTTCAAAACATTATAAAAATTGGATAATTTCTTGTGATGTTCTGTGTGGTGTATCAGAATCCTATCATAGATCTGTGGAATAATCTCTGCTTGATGATATGGGGCCCGAGGTATGATCTCAGTTGCCGCAAGGCTTAGTAATAGGCTTGCTACTTGTCTTTGTAAAAAACACCTGGCAACTTAAACATCATAAATTGTCGACACCTTATGCACCTTCAATAGCTTTGGAGGATGTTTATCCTATCTTTATGGTACATCAGAGCCTTGACTTTAAGACTATGTCACACAAACTTAACGTTTAGGCAATATCTAATTTGAATCTGAAGCCCCTTAGCTGTAGTTAACGATTGAGAATTTAATTAGTTATCATTCACTGAAATTGGAATTCTATACTTACATAAATTGTCCTTGAAAACAAACAGGAAACCTGAGCTTTCAACCTCACTGGAAGGGGCAAAGAATTTACAAGGTACAGTTCGTGAAGACACTTTCTAATTGCTGTTCGGGACAAGTGAGACAAGCTCGGTGGTTTTCTTGTTACCCATCCTACGTGAAGATACATTCCTGTTGCAAGGAAAATTCGTCGATCATTATGACCCCAAGTTAAGCTTGAAATATGATTCTGGAAATAAATGCGTGTTGGTAAAAGCAAATACAATTGGTCGAAAATAGTACTTTGTCCTATTAAAACACCATGAAATATGCTTGTATCCAGTTTCCTCATATCCATATAATTTTCAATAGTTCAAAAAGTCGATTTAGTAGATCCTGCGCTTTTTCTGAGAAAATTCTGTGCTTCTAGAAGTTAGCTTAAAAAATTGTCACACAAAATTTATTCAAATAAAAGGAATACTCTAGCCAACAAAAAGCTTCTAAACTATTGCAAGCACTGGCTTCAAAGGCAAAAAAATTCAACGTTGTTTTAAAGCATCTAAAGCTGGTCAAAAGCCCAGTATGGTTTAATTAAGCTAACAAGGACTTATCATCCACTGATCCACATATCTGACGTAAACTATGAAACACAGTTTTAAGAAAAATAAATAAGATCATGTCCGGGACATAATTCAGATATGATAGAAATATTGAGCTTTAGTAAAGTAAGGTTTATACATATATATTTAATCTGTACAACAAAAATACCTACAGTGAGACTCTGTACCCGTGTCCCCTAAGGCCCCCATCCTCACTCCAATGCCAAATTAATGGAGGTTTCGTACCAAGTACAGCTCATGATCAAATAGGGATTATCAAGGATATGGTTCTAAAATGATTTGGTGTTTGTTGAATAGTGGCAAGCTTGTATTCCCCAATCATTCAAATTCTCATCTAATCTAAAGGTAATTTGCCTCGATATAACTGTCATTTAATCCAGTTTTAAAGGTCAAATTTGTATAAATTTCCATAGAAAGAACTGAGTATATCTAAAAAGGTAAGATGTTTATTTTTTGGAAATTTGAAATTAAATTTTATTGCAGTAGCCTACAAGACACCTTCTATTGCAATAATGGTACATTTTATCTGCTTTGATGATACGATCAAACATTTTCCTGGGCAGCGGTAGCCCTATTTGTGATTGTTCTTCTGTGCTATTTCTTCTCTTTTTAATGCTATTTAAAATCATACTATCTGAGTTCAAAAACTGAATTTTTCGCCATAAATTAAGAATCATAAAGTACCCTAAAAGCTTTAGAAACAAACATATACTAGACACAATTCGAATTATTATGTAATGCAAAACGTTTCTTAATTGACATATATTTGAGGTGTTACTTCGAATATGTCACTAAATTTCTGAAAAAGATAGCTTTGCTTTGTAGTTCCAGGAGGCCTCTCTTAAAGCTCCTGTTAAAGTGATATCTTGGGTTTTCGCTGGTATAATTTCCCATCTCGGACGAGCCTAACCGCTTGCTAGGCTGGATTTGTTGGAGGTTTAATCACTGAAGGTATTTTCTGCTAGGACGTATTCAGAACATACTGCCGAAGCCGAAGACAGTTAGAACCTCAGACTATTTAAAACTTTGAATAGCTATATTAATCTAAGCTGCCTGTTCTTTTTTCTTTGATTAATTTGAAAAACCTTTCCCACAAAACAAGGTTTTGAAAGAAAAGTGAAGACTTCATTAAGCCAAGATTAAGCAAAAATATAGTCAAATAATCTTCTTAGCGTAAAACTACCACGAATTACCATCAATAAATAAATGAAAATCCAAACGAACAAAAATTACAGTAAATAACCAATCAAACTCAAAAACGGGCACAAATTAAGACGATTAGGGCTGACATACCCTTGCCTCCTCAAGACCTGAACACAATTTGCTCTTTACTGAAAAAAAAAACAAAAAAACAAATGACCATGGATTGTCAGTTCAATGTACATATAGTGATATTCATTCCTTAAAGTTTTAATTTTTTTTTATGTATTAAAGTAAAAAATTGAAAACATATAAAATGTGTTTCGTCTTCAGTAAAGTGCTAGTTTTATGGTCATGAGAAGGCATTGGGGGTGTCAGTCCTACTCGTGTAAATTTTTGCCCGTTTTGACTTTGACTTGGTTATTTATTGTAATCTCTTTTCATTTTGAATTTTATTTAGGTTAGGTTTTTCAAATCACAAATTGTGATTTGTGGTAGTTTTTTGCTTGGAAGATTATTTTTGGCTTAATAGAGTTCTATACTTGCCTTTGAAAAATAGTTTTGTGAAACTATACCCCGAAAGTTTCAACTTAATATCCGCGGTCGTTCTCGATATGTTGCTAAGCTTTCTTATTGGCAACCATACACGGGATGCCTTTTGATTTACTTTAAATTTTAATATAATGATCTAACTCTATATTTAGGTGGCATGGGTTATTATATTTCTTAGTATTGGACGTGGTCGTCTTCATTTACTATGAGGTAGCTTTTGTTCTTGATTACAGACTATGGCCAAGTTGCCTATACAAGTTAGTAAAAGCAAGAGTCTGTTCTTTATTATAATTGCTGCAGCCATGATACCAATGAAACTTACATAATTACAATTTATATTAACCATACTCATATTTTATCCCATATTTTATTCCATTGCTATAGAATAAAGTTCATTCTTTAATATGATCATAATTAAAGTCCAAAAAAATACTATTAATTCAATTCCTTGTGTAAACTTTGCATAAATATTAGTTTTTTCTTATATATTTGTTTGTTAACTTCAAAATCATATAAATGTGACAAATTCCTGATGTTATAATACCATAAGCCAATGCAGTGCTATAGAACAATGTAGTTTTTCGTAAAAAATTGATTTTATTAAAAAAAAATATAATTATAAATGGATTTTAGCCCCATCAATTGCCTTTAAAATGAGCAATTAAACAGCTCTCTACGATGCTCTAGTGCTCCGCTATACGAGGAAAAGAAAAAAAGAAAAAAAAGAAAGGAAAAAAGATACCCTCAAAGCAGAATATCGTGCTTGCAGCTACTTTTCTTAATTTTCAAACCAATATGTTTTCCTTGTTATTCAAGCCAAGGGAGAGTTAATTTCCTACATAGGGGTGTTGGACAAGGCGGTTCTAAGAGTGTACTTTTTTTGATCTGACTCTAGTTTAGGAGTTATGGGCTGTTTTTTTTTTTTTACAAAGGGACATGATCATCTCTCACTAGGTTTTTAGCTACCACTGCAACCCGAAAACAACATTTACTTTTCAAGCATAATGGGTCAATTACATGATTTTAAGGGGGGTTGGCACACCCAATATCTCTAGAGACATAGCTGCTGGACCGTTCTACTATCCTGAACAAAATGGCGGTCTCAAAATTTTTCCTGAATGTGCTTAGAAAATTAAAGGGCAAGGGAAGAGGGCTTTTTGTCCTCCAATCCCTTTTTACTTCTAGAAAGGACACGAGAACTTCGATATGACCAGCTATTATAGAGCAGTGCTGCCTATGACAATGTTTATATATCTTTTTAAAAACTTGCATCCAAACAGTTTTTTTGCTTGATTGAAACTCTTCTAAACATTACTTAAAGTTTTCACCTTAATACCCTTAGCGTCATTAGTTACAGTAACTATAGTGGTAGTATTGATAGTATACACATAGTGCCTTCTGGCTAGTTCAAAACCCATCACAACGTACCCTTAAAGGTTTAACTTAATAATTTAAGCTGTCCTAGAGACGTTGCCTCCTCACCTTTTTGAAAATCCATAAGCTCACACTTTGTTTTGATTTAATTCAATCTATGCCTGAATATTCCTTTAAAGCTTCAGTCCTTAAAAGCTTCACCGTCAAAATTTCTTGAAAATTTCCCCTTCACACCCTTACGCATATTTAAAATAGCAGTCACAGTAGTAGTATTGGTATTACTGGTAGTAGTATCGTAATAGCGGTAGTACTAGTAGCAGCAGTAGTATTAAACGTGTTGCCTTTTGGCTAGTAGAATATCCCTCTCGGCAAGTCTTGGGAGTTTCAACTTAATAAATCAGCCATTGCTGTGACAATGATGATAGGTCTTTTTGATAACATGTATGCTTATATACTTTTTAATTTCATCTCACTGCTCTTAACCTTTCAAATAGTTGCAATAGAAGTAGTAGTAGGAGTAGTAGTAGTAGTAATAGTAGCATTAGTAGTAGTAGTGAATCTAGCAGTGATATTAATATTAGTAGTAGTGTGCACGTACTGAGTTTTGGTCATATGATCTTTCCCTTTTAGCATTCTCTAACAGCTCCAACTTAATACCCAAATCAATTCTTAAAATAAACTCATTTGACAATATACAAACATGTAGTTTCTTTTGATTTAATCAACTTAATACCAGAGTCAATTATTAAAATACACTCTTTTGAAAATGTTCATGCATATAGCGTCTTTTGATTTAGTTCAATTCTCCTCTCAATATTGTAAATAGAGCAGAATGGTAGTAGTAGTGGTGGCAGTTGTGGTAGTAGTGGCAGCATGCAAATATTGCCGTTCTAATAATATCCCTTTTTAATTCCAGAGAGTTCCATATTAATTTACCCAGTCACCCAGAGTTACGCCATTTTGACGATCTGCATGCGCACACCGTGTTTCCATTTAGTTCAACACTCCCCTCAACATTCTCTGAAAGGCTCACCTGAATTCCATTGGTCATTTTCGGCAATAGAGTTCAAATATGCATACTTTTCTCAATAACATATACTATATGTAAACAATGAACAAATTACATAACTTACAGGACTGTGGGGAGGTTCATATCCCCGAAGACATAATTAATGGATCTTTCAACAATTCTGAGCAAAATGGATCTCTTAAAATTTTGATCAAGTAATAGGCTTGGGGGGGGGTTTACTTTTGACTCTTCAAAAAGATCACTATAACTTCTGACTTCCAATCAAATAAGCTCCCTCTGAACTGAAGTTTATACGATCACCTGTTCCGTAAAAATCTCAAATATTACGGGATATAACATTCAATCCGCATCCCTAGTAGTAAAGGGGTATGGATTTCAAGGAAGTCCACTGCCTTCGAATACTGATCCTGAAAGTTTTCTTAGAAACTTCTCCAAGACGCAAATGCATTTTACATCATGTGGAATGTTTTCTAATACACGCAAGTGTCTGTAACGTAATAGGGAATGTTTTCTAAGAGATGTAGGCCCCGCCAAATAACGATTTCGTTTGTGTCAGAGGCTTTCGGTTTTACCTAATAGAGAGTGCTAAAAAAAAAACCAGGAGGGGTAGGCTTTTTTTACTGCAGGATTTTCTTGCTTATTTAAAAAACCTACGAAATCCCGCCAAATCAGGATTTACTTGATTGTTATGGATAAAAACCTAGGAGGGCTAGGAAAAACCTTTGCTCAAGATTCCTTTGCTTGTTATGTTTAAAAACCTGCACGAGTAGTCCCTAAAGGAAGGGCGTGGTCCTTACATCAGTCCAATATTTTCATGCTTTTCTACTATTTCGTGTCAACAAACAAGGGATTTTTGCAGCTATTTTCTATTGCCAGAGCCGTTAGAGAGCCTTGGCGGCTCTATTGATATTCCTAGGAACAAAGGCTTGTTGATATCTTGCTATTTCCAGCAAAACAGAAGCATCGCGTGATCTGCTATTATTCTAACGGGAACTGAGTAATTTTCTATTGTCTTTGGGGGGTATAAAAATGGGTATTGAACAAACTTCCTCATCAGTCTTATATTAAGATTTTGAAAGTGACACATCCTTATAAGAAATAGATTTTTGTAGAAATTTAAAAAAGGATTGGACCTCTGCTTATATGCCGGTAAGCCTCTTTTTCTCTACCTCGCTCCACCACAAAAATGAGCAAACCTAAATTAAAGTACTATAATTCTCTATATTAGATAAACATCTTAGAATCCCCACCCCTTCCCGCATAAGGTATTTTTATCGCCAATAATTTTTTCTCTTTTTACCCTGTCTGCAATTAATGCGCTTTTCCACTAATCGAAGCATATTCTAGTAGGCTGTTAAACCGTTAATGAAAACTTTCCATCGTGTAAAGGCTTACTTTATGCCGGACAGCTGCTCTTCTAACAATTGCGTGAATGGGTTTTTATCAGCTGCCAAATTTGAACACTATGATATTACAAGTGAATCACAAATTGGGAAGTTTTGATTAAATACAATCTTTGAATTTAATACGAAATGCTCCGGAAAAATATAACTTATCTATACGCTAAATGAACGAGGTGAGCAATATTCTTTCATTATACTAAAAAAAGAAAACAAGCATCCTTTTTTGACAATAATATTAAATTATTTGACAGCACCCTCCCTCTTAATAAGATTAGATGTAACAAGAGGCAAAAGAGTAAAAGTTTGGTGATTTCTTAGTTTTTTCCTCTAGTGTTGTCTATTATACATATTTCTCATAAAAGAAGCTGTCTAAATCCCCTAAAAATTTTAGTTTAACTACCCTTTGCTATCTTGGAGAGAGCTTAGGTTAGGAAAAAGGGAGGGTCTACATACTTGTCCTAGAAAGGTATTATGAAGCATATACCAGGCTTATTTTATCACTATTTTAGGAAAAAACTTTAGATGAATGTACTCTGATCCAAACGAAGCCTTGTATTCTCAATTGATTGCTGTATTGTGATCTTGATTTTGAATTCTCGACCTGGAATTGAAGCAGTAATATTCTCAGACGGCCAAATAATGCCAAATTTTTCAAAGCTTTTACTATTCTTTGAAAAAGTTTCTTTTATTCTCGTGAAAACCACTTCTAAAGTTAAATACTTGCATATAAAATTGCCAATTTATGTTGGAGAGGGAAAGTTTCTGACAATGGTAAAAAAAAGGGAAACTAAATAGATACCAGGGCAAAAGTGACGTTTAGCTCGAATTTATTCTTCTTTTTTCTATTACATTTAAACTCACTTGTATAAAAGTTTTGTTGCTCAGGTGTTTTATTTACTACATTTATATAGATATTATAGAGAGAATAAAAACGCAAAGAAATATTACGGATTTTGAAACTCGCTAATTCAAATTTTTTCTGTTAAATACCCCCTTACTAAGGTTAAATTCTCCTAGAGGAAGGGGGTTGACACATCATTTGCCATCGAAATCCTGTGTAATTACGGCATTTTTTTGGGGGGGGGGACTTTCAAGGTGGTTAGGGGAGAAATGAGGTTATTTCTGCTTATTTCTTGGCATATATGTCCTTTTTATAGAAAAAAAACTAATTGCCATAAGATTTACTTTTTCACTTCATGAAAAACTAATATTTTACTTTTATTTAAGGAAAACCATGACCAGTATCCCCCCGAAAGAAGGCGAGGATCATACTAAGTGGGAAAAATTTTGCCCACTCAAGACTTTCGGTCATTGTCTATTGCAAGAATGCCACCCGCTCTACGGCCTTCCAGCAAAGCAGAGGGATTGCTACCCCACTCTGCCCTACATGGACATGATGCGGCTCCGTCACCCCCCAGCCCCATGCCAGTCAACCTGCAAGGCCTTCGAGAGGTGTACCGCCAGCACAAGACGAAGGTGGAGCTGTGAATCTTAATGCAAGTAAAATTTATTGATATTCCACGGAAAACTTACCACTTCTTGTAGAGAATGTATATTCTTGGTCATGCTAACAAAGGGAGGAACATCTCCGATATACGGGGTCCTGTTTGCTGTCTCTGAGAGGAGGGTTCACTGGTATTGAACTCCTCCTAAAAAAAATCCATTCTTTTCAGCCTAATAGGGGTTTTTAAGGACTTTTCGCTATGATTTAATGCTAAAAACTAAATTTTTCCGGGAACTTTTAAGAACACTGATGATATTACCCATCTTTAAAAGGAAACGCATTCCTTTTGGGTTACTGAGGGGGCCCTGGTCCAATGGTTTTGAGGACCCCTTCAGTCCTAAAGGAAATGGACTTTTCTCCATGCTCTTAGCTATTAGTAATGTCTTGAAAATAAGGTTTTTTTAGATTATGCTTTCTAGTGTTGAAAACTTAGACTGTTGAAAGGAAGGGGATGCATCAGTATTTTAGTAGTTTTATTCTTGCCTCTAAGAAGAGGGATATGAGGTACTGGTCTAGCTAAAGCTACTGGTCTTTAGATTAATATCCTTTATATAGCTTAAAATCATAAACGCTTCAAGAGGGTAAAAATTATTATTCTTCTCCAGGTCCCATAGGTAGGACCACAGCCTGGATTAAAGATTTGCTGGCTGATTCCTGGGTGAGCAAACTCCAACAATGGAGACTATCTCGCCCTTCGTAAGTTTCTTACGAGTCTTTAGAACATTAAAATATCTGAAAAATACAGGGAGGGGGCAACTTATGTGGTAATTTTTGTTCTTAAATTTATAACTGGTAGTGTGAGGTCAATGGGTGCTAAGGATCAACTTCTGTGGGAATTTCTGGTCTTAAATTTACAAATGGTACTGTGAGGTCTATAGGTGTGAAGGGTTACTTTTAGGGTCCATGTATGGTCATTCAACCTATAGGTGGTAGTGTGTCTTCAATGCATCCGACGAGTCCCTCTTAAGTATAATGAATACTATTTAATCCTAATATAAATTCTTTCAGAGGATGAAATCAAGAGTGTTTCAATGAATTAATATGCTCTTATTATTTCCTAGGTTCAAAAATCAATATTTCCAGAGGATTTCCATGAAAATCTAGCTGTGGCCCAAGTGGAGAGTGTAGGCGAGGGGGATTATAGTTTGGGTTTGAGCACTACTAGTATACTTTCTCTCAATTTTGATGTAGATATTTTTGTGAGGGATCTCGGCTTCGACGTGGAGTTTTTAGATAATGTATTAAATAATGTCCCATCTAGCGAAGTTGAGGGGGTACTAGAAGACCAAGTACCCGCCCCTCAGAGTTACTGTGATAAGGGGGAACCACAACAAAGTGGTACCGGCTCACCCCTGTTTTGTAAATTTTTACCTTGAAGATACCCCTTTTTGCAATATTTGTGTTTTTAGTGCTGAGTTTGGAGACCCATTTAATACTCTTACAATATATATCATCCATATGGATCCATTAGACACAGCACTCTAATATGTCAGTGAAACTTGGGCCCTTCTTAAAAAACACATTCGGGTGGTGGGAGGGCGGGACAGTGTAAAAGCATCAATCGCTCAAAAAAAAATTTTTTTTTTTTAGTTTGAAGTCGGTTGAGGTGTACTCGCATTATCTAAAAACGGAAATGACACTTCACCTAGACTTATATAATTTTAGGGTGTTTTTTTTTCGCATTAGGTGGGACGTATTTTTAAAAGGGTAGAGAATCCTAATGAAAATGGGAGTGGGTCAGTAGTTTTATTTATTGAAAAGTTAGATCCTAATTTAACGAAATTAAAAAAAAAATATTTGAAGAGACGGAAGGAGGGAGAAGAATTTTTAGAAGACATACTACAGATTTGAGGGGCTGTGGAGCTGTAAAACACTTTTGTGTGGATATGGGCTTAGAGTGCTTTAAGTATTCAGTCCTCGTTGCTAGACATAAACGTAACAGACATAGACATAAGAGAGATGATCTTAGTATGACGCCTATGGACAATTTGGCACTTAATGGTAGTGGGGAGGGGTCAGAGTTTGCTAAAGTAGATTTCAATTGCTTAAAGGGGCAATATCCTATAACACTTCAGGGGATAAATATTTTTCAGAGGGCCAACGAGCATTTAAAGATTGGGGTTTTTAGTGTTTCAGTACGATACAGAATATGAAGAGGTTTAACTCAAAGATAATATTTAGTAAGGGCTCCGTCTATTGAATCAGTAAAACCCCAAGTAAGACTTCTTCACGTGCCTACCAGTGGACCTGATGCAATTGGATATTTCTTTCCAATTCTGCACATAAGTAGGGTTTAAAGTGAGGAGAAAAATATCTGCAAAAATGTGGAATTTTGAATTTTTCCACAAGAAAGACAATGGATGCGTGCTTATTTGTTTTCTTTCTTTTTTTCTTTTTTTTTGTCGCAGGGATGATTGAATCGATAAAGTGGTCCTACAATATCGCAGGAGGGCTCTTTCGAACGGAAATGAAAAGTTTTAGTGCACTTTTTAAGTGACCAAAAAATTGGAGGGCGACTAGGCCCCATCTCGCACTCATTTTTCCTAAAGGAATACCATCAAAATTTTGAGATAGCCATTTTCTTCAGAATAGTCAAAAAATCAAATAACTATGTCTTTGAGGATGACTTAATCCTCCACAGTGCCCTGAGGAAGGGGCACAAGCTATGAACTTTGCCCATTGTTTACATATAGTATTGGTTATTGGGAAATATACAGACGTTTTCAGGGGGATATTTTATTGTGGGGGTCGGGGGAGGAGGTTAAAGGGGTATTTTTCCATGGAGGAAGTGTTAATGGTGGAAGGGATATTTCAATGAAGGATGTGCCGGATTTCTCAGAATTATTTAAAAACGATCAGAAATTAAATACAAAGAACAAGTTTTTTCAACTGAAAGTAAGCTACAGCATTAAAACTTAAAATATATAGAAATTATTACGTATGTGAGGGGGTTCAGCCCCTAGTTAATAACTAACTCATTATGCTAAAAAAAACTTTAGTACTTTCAAAAGATCTAATTATTCCAATTAAACAACAGTTGGGATTCATTGGTCATTCTTAAAGAATTGTAAGAAAATTCGAACTTAAGCCTAAAGAGCGAGGTATTACCTAGGGGGCGAAACTACCCAGTTTATTTTATTTAATACTCCTAGAGAAGGGTAATAGAACTTCTGATTTCCAATCCAATGAGCCCACTCTGAAGCTTATACAACCACCCTTTCTATCGAAACCTTATTTGTGCCCAGGGTATAGCTTACAACCCTTGCCCTGAGGTTTGTGGGGAGGTTATCATCCCGATAGACAAAATTTCCGAAATTTTCAGCTGCGCAGAAAAATTTCCTATCTCAAAATTTAATTGGCTGTGTTAGGGGAAATTATGGATGTGAGGAGCGGGCTGGTTGCCCTCCAATCACTTTCGACTACCAGAAAGGCCATTAGTCCTTTGAATGTCCAATCGAATGAGCCTTTTTGAAGTTTCTACGACACATCCTCCTAACCGAAATACCTTAGTCTAAAACCAAAAAAAAAATATATATATAAAACATTTTTTTCACATCGGTCTTTAATTAGGCACCGCTGTCGCGCTGCCTATGATATGACTTAAAGTGAATATTCAGCATTGATTTGCCCACATCACTCCTGTTGGAGACTCCCAAAACTTAGAAATATATAATAGTTAGTTCACAAAAGAATCGACTTGAAAACTGATTTGCGTATAGGTTAAATTTTCACATATGCCATCAACACTCTCAACTAATTGGGACAGTTTTGCAAAAAGTATGATTGCTCAAAATTACAGATACCTTAAATTCGATGACTAGCTAAGACTCTATTCAGAGTCAAATTTTAGGCGATACTCTTCAAAATATTTATTACGCGGTTCTCGCAGCCAGTTCTTGAAGTTCCGAGCGTAAAAAGATAGGTAAGCTTAGAACAAAATAAAAAACATTACCTGACGAAAATCCAAGTTTAAAGTGTATCTTATAGCTCCAGAGGTTGTGTATAACTTGAGGCAGTTGTAGAATTGCCTCTGGTTGTCTCGTTTGGAACTGCCACCAACTGCAAGATATTCTCCAGAGTTGCTCCACTCCATACAACAAGAACTTAATCCCGTGTTAATTGTATTTGGCACGGGATCATCATATGAGCTCATCAAATATAAAATACTTCTATTGCAAAGTGCTGCAAGGACACTTATTTTCCCATCTAGAGTAAACAACTATTAAATTCAGAAAAAACGACAAACATTTAATTTGAATATGCCGTGAATAATTTATTGAACTTTAAAACTTTGTAGTTTTTATTCGTAGTAGTAAATTTGTAGTAGTAAATTCCTAGTAGTAAATTTGGTCTTTCCAAAAATAATTTCTCTCTGTAGCTTAACGCATATCTTTTCAACTTCTTTAAGAGATTAAATTTTTAAAAAAAACTAGTTTTTTTTAACTGAAAGTAAGGAGCGACATTAAAACTTAAAACGAACAGAAATTACTCCGTATATGAAATGGGTTGTCCCCTCCGCAATCCCTCGCTCTTTACGCTAAAGCTTTTAATTGTTTTAAAAAGTAGAATTGTGGCAAAGAGTCAAACTTTAGCGTAAAGAGCGAGGGATTGCGGAGGGGACAACCTATTTCACATACGGAGTAATTATAATAATAAGTTTTAATGTCGCTCCTTACTTTCAGTTAAAAAAACTAGTTTTTTCATTTAATTTCTGAACATTTTTGAATTAATGCATGTTTGATTTTGGCTCTTCGCACATAAATTATTAAAACAATTTTTGCATATTAATTCTTTTTTTGGCTAAATGGCTTTCTCTTTGTTTTGATCAGACGATTTTGAGAAATAAGGGGTGGGGAAGGAGGCCTAGTTACCCTCCAATTTTTCGGTTACTTAAAAAGGCAACTAGAACTTTTAATTTTTAACGAACGTTTTTATTAGTAAAAAATACTACGTAACTTAAGAATTAACTTATGTAACAAAATTTATATTCTTATATTTTTATTATGTATATGAGGGGGCTTGTATCCTCGTTAATATCTCGCTCTTTACACTAAATTGTAAGTTTTGTCCCAATTCTTTAAGAATGGCCCCTGAATCAGAATAAATAGTTGAAATTACTAAAAATACTTTAGCATAAAGAGCGAGGTATTTATCTCCCCCTAAATACCTCGTTCTTTATGCTAAAGTATTTTTAGAGCCCCTCATATGCGTAAAAATCTCTGTTCGTTTTAAGTTTCAATGCTACTCCTTACTTTCAACTGAAAACACTTTTTCATGTTTATTTTTTCATTTTTTTTTTTTTTACAGTAATGCTAGAACATCCTGCACCCTTTTCATTGAATTTCTCTTCCTCCATTAAATATTCCTCCAAGGAAATATCCTCCCACATAGCCCCCTTCCTCTCAGCCCCAACCCCCCCCCCCCCCCAACCAAAAAATCCCCCTGAAATCTCCCAATAACCATTACTGTATGTAAACACTGGTCAAAGTTTGCAGCCCCTCCCCCAGGGACTGTGGGGGAGTAAGTCATTCCCAAAGACATAGTCATTATTGTTTTCGACTATGCGGAACAAAATAGCTATCTCAAAATTTTGATCCGTTGACTTTTGGGAAAAAATGAGCGTGGGAGGGGGCTTAGGTGCCCTCCAATTTTTTTGGTCACTTAAAAGGGAACTAGAACTTTTCATTTCCGTTAGAATGAGCCCTCTTGCGACATTCTAGGACCACTTGGTCGATACGATGACCCCTGGGGAAAAAAAATAAACACGCACCTGTGATCTGTCTTCTGGCAAAAAAATACGAAATTCCGCATTTGTGTAAATAGGAGCTTGATATTTTCGCTATAAGGTTCTCTAATACGCTAAATGCGATGGTGTGGTTTTTGTTAAGATTCTATGACTTTTAGGGGGTATTTCCCCATTTTCAAAAATAATGCAAATTTTCTCAGGCTCGTACCTTTTGATGAAGAATGCTAAATTTGATGAAACTTATATATTTAAAATCAGCATGAAAATCCGATTCTTTTGATGTATCTTTTAGCATCAAAAAATTATATTAGCTGTTTATTTCGCAAGACTAACTGCAGCCTTAGGAACAAAAGCGCCACCGTATGCATTGCTGCCTCTGAAACAAGACGTTCAATATGCGTATAATTTTTCGAAAATTCTAAATCAATTGACTCAGAATTTTAGCACAATAGTTTTTCGCTTTCCTTTGACTGGAATTGCTATTTTGCCCCACAAAACGGTTGAAACCCTGCTTCGCTATTGGAAATTCTTTTTGGCCAAAATAAATATTCCTGTTAACCGTTTTTTGTAGGATCACCTGTGCCTTTATAAACGAAACTGAAAAATGGAAATTCAATACACGTATCGCCTTTCTATAATTCTAAATCAATTTACTATCTCAGAGTTTTTACACAGAAGGTTTTTGATCTTCTTTTGCCTTGAATTGTTGTTTTGCACCACAACTGGCTGAAAACGCCAGTTTGCCATGGGAAAGTCTTTTTGCCTAAATTAATGTATATTTTAACCGTCTATTTTGTTGGACTACTTGCACTTTTAGAAAAGAATACTCCAGTCTTGGGCACTACTGCCTCTGAAACAGGAAGCTCAATATAAAGTTTATACATAAAGTTTTTCAAATCCATTGACTATCTCAAAATTTTCATACAAAACCAATGTATATTGATTTTTTCTTCTTTTCTGAAATTTATTGTATGTTATTTTTTCTTGAAGATACTTGTTACATCTTTAGTTTATCTTCACGAAAGTTGTTTTATGTTGGTTGTGTCATTAAACATTTTGTACATTGATTTTTTTTTCTTTGTGAGACTTGTTCTACGTTATTTTCTTTCTCTCCGTGAAATTAGTTGCATGCTGATTTTTCTTATTCATGAAACATGTTTTATGTTGATTAATTCCTCGTGAAATATTTTGCTTATAAATTTTTTCATCGTAACACTTATTGTAAGTTGATTTTTTCTTTCATTAAACTTATTTTATCTTTATATTCTTCGTCCTGAAATATGGTGAGGGCTGATTTTTGTCAGTGAAAAGTGTTGCATGTGAATTATTTCTTCAGGAAAATTAATATATTTTGATTATTTTCTTTGAGAAAGTTGATATATTTTCATTTCTTCTTCATGAGACCTGATTCACGTTGATTTTTCTCTTCGAGAAACTGGTACATGTATTTGTCTCCTTGTGAATGGCTTTGTTCGTGGAACTTGTTGTTAATTTATCTTGATATTTTTCTTCGTGAAATATATTGTATGCTGTTTTATTTTTTCGTAAAAATTAATTTACCATCATATATTTTCTTCGTGAAACCTGTTGTATGATGGTGTTTTTCTTCGTGAAACATGATGTATGTTGATTTGACACTTGCTGAAACTTAATGTATCTTGCTGTACGTCTTTGAAAAACATTATATTTTTGTTTCTTCTTTATGAAACTTGTTGCATGTTGATTTTTCTCTTCTTGAAACTACTACAATGATTTTTCTCCTCGCGAAACCAGTTTTTTCATGGAACCTGTTGCATGCTGATTACTGTTCACAAAACTTAACTTATCTCGATTATTTTCTTGTAAAACTTGTTGTATAATGATTTATTCTTTTGTGAAACTTAATTTATCATGATATTTTCGTCGTGAAAGTTGTTGCATGCTGATTTCTGTTCGTGAAGCTTGTTGTATGTGGATCATTTCTTTCAGAAACTTAATATAATTTTGATTTATGTTTTCGAGAAACTGGATATATTTTTATTCTTTTTCATGAAGCTTGTTACATGTTGATTTTGCTCTTCGTGAAACTTGTACACTGATTCCTCTCCTCTTGAAACCGGTTTTGCTCGTGGAACTTGTTGCATGCTGATTTTTGTTCGTGAAACTTAATTTGTCTTGATCTTTTTCTTCGTGAAACTTTCTGCATATTAGTCGTATTAGTTTTTTCTAAGTGAAACACAGTGCATGCTGATTTTTGTTCGTAAAACTTATTGTATGTAGATTTTATCTTCAAGAAACTTAATATTTCCTGATTTTGTCTTCAAAAACATGTTATATATATATGCATTTCTTCTTCAGGAAACTTGTTGCACATTGATTTTTCTCTTCGTGAAGCTCGTGCATTGTTTTTTCTCCTCGTGAAACCAGTTTTGTTTGTGGAACTTGTTTTATGTTGGTGTTTATTTGTGGGACTTGATTTATCTTGATAATTTTCTTCGTGAAACTTGTTGTATGGTGATATTTTGATTCATGAAACTTAATATATCATGATCTTATCTTCAAAAAAATTTTTGCATGTAGGTTTTTCTTCAAAAAACATAAAGTTTCAAGAAACTTGTTGAAACTTTTTGTATTTTGTTTTATTCTTTTGTGACGCTTAATTTATCGTGATATTTTTCTTCGTGAAACTTGTTAAATCCCCTTTTTTTCATAAAACATGAAGAGTGTTGATTGCTGTTCTTGAATCTTGTTCAATTTGGATAATTTCTTCAGGAGTGAGCTTCACGTGGATTTTACGTGAAGCTTCAACGTAGATATATGAGTTTCTTAAATTATTGGAGTTTTTTAAGTTGTGAAATTTAATGTTTTCTGATTTTTGTCTACGAGAAGAATATTATTTTTTTTATTTCATCTTGTGAAACTTGTAGTATTTGATTTTTATTTTCGTGAAACTTATACATTCATTTTTCTCTTCATGAAACCAGTGTTGATCGTAGAACTTGTTGTTTGCTGATTTTTGTTCGTGAAACTTACTTTATCTTGATATTTTTACGTGAAACTAGTTGTATGTAGATTTAGTCTTTCTTGAAACTTAATTTATCATGATGTTTTCTTTTCATGAAACCTGTTGCATTTTCGTTTTTCTTCTTGAAACTGGATGCATGCTGATGTTTATTTGCGAAACGTGTTGCATGTGGATTTTTTCTTCAAAAAACTTAATGTGACCTACACAAAGTAGGTTAGGTTGGTTAGATTAGGTTAAATTAATCTAACCTACTAGCATGTAATAAAAAGGCGTGGAAGCTTCACGAAGAGAAAAATCCGCTTACAAGAAATTCCCCGAAGAACAAATTAAAATATAACAAGTTTTTCGAAGACATAAATCAAGATACAAAGAAGAAAACTTCTTGACTTTTATCGAAGAAAACAGTCAAGATAAAAAAAAGCGTCATGACCAAAAATCAGCACGCCATAAGTTCCACGTACAAAACTGGTTTTACGAGGAGAAAAACCAATGTACAAGTTTCACGACGAGAAGAACCAACATTCATCAAATTTCATGATAAATAAATAAAAATATAGCAAGTTTATTGAAGACATAAATCAAGATATATTAAGTTTCTTGAAGAAATAATCCACAAGGAAGAAGTTTCACAAACAAAAATTCAGATGCATCATGTTTCACGAAGAAAGAACCGACACGCAACAAATTTCACGAAGAAAAATATCTTGATACATTAAGCTTCACGAAAGAATAAAAACAGAATGCAACATGTTTTAAGAAGGAAAATATCAAGATAAATTAAGTTTCACGAAAAAAATTCAGCACACAAGCTCCACGAACAAAACCAGTTTCACAAGGAAAAAAAATCAACGTACCTGTTTCACGAAGAAAAAAATCAACATATATCAATGAAGATTAAATAAAAAATGAAAGAATAAAAAAATAATATTAAGTTTCTCGAAAACATTTGTCGAGATACATTAAGCTTCTAGAAGAAAGAAGAACAGTTTCATGAAGAAGAAATGAAAACATAACAAGTTTCTCGAAGACATAAATCAAGATACATTAAGTTTCTTGAAGAAATAATCCTTATTCAGCAGGTTTCATGAACGAAAATCAGTGTTTATTGTGTTTCACGATGAAAACCCAAAAATATAATGGTAACTTAGGTTTCACGAAAGAATAAATCATCATACAGCAAGTTTCACGAAGAAAAGTATCGAGATGAAATAAGTTTCATGAACAATAATTAGCACACAACAAGTTCCACGAACAAAACTAGTTTCACGGGGATAAATATCAATGTGCAAGATTCACGAAGAGAAAAATATAAATGCAACAAAGTTCATGAAGAAGAAATAAAAATATAAATAGTTTTTCCAAAACATAAACCAAGATACATTAAGTTTCTTGAAGAAGTGATCCTTACGCAGCAAGTTTCAGAAAAAAAAATCATCATCTATCATGTTTCACGAAGAAGAACCAACATGCAACAAGTTTAATGAAGAAAAGACATTATGGTTAAATAAGTTCCAAAAAGAATAAATCAACATACAATAAGTTTCACGATTAAAAATATCAAGATGAATTAAGTTTCTCGAACAAAATTGGACCGCAATAAGATTCACCAACAAAACTGGTTTTACGAGGAGAAAAAGAGTTTCATGAAGAGAAAAATCAACGTGCATCAAATTTTATGATGAAGAAATAAAAAAATAACAAATTTCTCGAGATATAAATTAAGATATATTAATTTTCATGAAGGAATAATCGACATGCAATATTTTTCATGAAAAAAATCAACATTTATTATGTTTCACGAAAGAAGGAAAAACAACATACAGCACGTTTCAAATAAATCAGCCTACAACAAGTTTTATGAGGAAAAAATCAACATGCTTTGGCCTTCTTTAAAAATTTTAATGTTGTCAATTAATTCGAAAAATTATACGCATATTGAGCCTCCTGTTTCAGTGACAGTAATGCCGTAATATAGCAGGTTCTTTACCAAAGGTGCAGGTAACCCTGCAAAATAACGGGTAACATAGACAAATATTTTAGTCGAAAAGACTACCCTGCTGCAAAGTGGAGTTTTCAGGAGCTTGGAGCTGCAAAGTGTGATGCAAAACAGCAAATCTAGCGAAAAATAGGTAAAAAAAGCTATTGCTTGAAAATTCTGAGATACTCAATTGATTTAGAATTATCGAAAAATACTACGCCTATTGAGTCTACAGTTTCAGAGACAGTAATAGTGCACGGTGGCGCATTCGGTTCTAATGTTACAGGTAGTCCTTCAAAATAAACGGTTAACAAAGATATTTATTTCAGCAAAAAAGACTGTCCCAGAGCAAAGTGGCGGTTTCAATGATATTGTGGCGCAGAACCACAATTCTAGTCAAGAGAAGGCCAAAAAGCTATTGTGTTAAAATTCTGAGATAGTTCATTGATTTAGAATTACCGAAAAACTATACGCATATTAAAGCCTCCAGTTTCAGAGGCAGTAATACCTTACGGTGGCAAATTCTTTCCTACAGCTGGAGGTAGTCTTACAAAATAAACAGCTATCATAGATATTGATTTTGGCCAAAAAGACTTCCCTACAGCCTAAGTGGCGTTTTCAGCCATTTTGTGGTGCCTAACAACAATTCTAGCCAAAAGAAGTCCAAAATGCTATTGTATGAAAATTCAGAGAAATTCAATTGATTCAAAAAACTATACGCATATCGAGCCTCCATTTTCAGAGGCAGTAATTCCGTACGGTAGCGCATATGTTTCTAAAAGCTGCCGGTAGACCTACAAAATACGGTTGACATAGACATTTATTTTAGCCAAAATGACTCTCCGATAGCAAAGCAGCGTTTTCAGCCTTTTTTTGGCACAGAAGAGTAATTCTAGCTAAAAGAAGTGCAAAAAAACTATTGTGTGAAAATTCTGAGATAAGCAATTGATTTAGAATTGTTGAAAAAATATACGCATATTGACCCTCAAGTTTCAGAGTCAGTAATGCCATACAGTAGCGCATTCGCTTCTAAAAATGCAGGTAGTGCTAGAAAATAATGGTTAACACAGATGTTTACTTTAGCCGAAAACACTTTCCCTCAGAAAAGCATCGTTTTCAGCCATTTTGTACTGCAAAATCAAAATTCTAGCAAACAGAAGGCCAAAATGGTATTGTGTGAAAATTCTTAGGCGGTTGATTAATTTATAATTATAGAAAACCTATACGAATATTCAGCCTCGACTTTCAAGAGGCAGCAATGCCTTACGGTGGCATTCCGTTTTTTAAAGGTGCAGGTAGCCATTCAACATAAACGGCTAAAATAGACCTTTATTTTAGCCAAAAAGAACGTTCCAGAAAAAGCGGTGTTTTTGACTATTTTGTGGTGCAGAATAACAATTCTACCCAAAAGAATTCCAAAATCCTATTGTGTGAAAATTCTGCGATAGTCAATTTATTTAGAATTATTGAAAAAACTAAACACAAATTCAGCCTTGAGTTTCTGAGGTAGTAATGCCGTATGGCAGCGCATTTGTTTCTAAAGATGAAGGCAGTCCTGCAAAATAACGGTTAACATGGACATTTATTTTAAAAGCTATTGTGAGAAAATGCTGAAAAAGTAATTGATTAAGAATTATCAAAAATCTATACGCATTTTGCTTCTCGAATTTCAGATAGAATAAGGCCGTGTGGTAGCACATTCGTTTTTAAAGTTATAGATAGTTCTTAAAAATAACAGTTAACATAGACGTTTATTTTACATAAAAACTGTCCCACAGAAAAGGGGCGTTTTCACCCATTTTGCGGTGCAAAATAACAATTCTAGCCAAAATAAGGCCAAAAAGATATTGTGTGAAAATTCTGACAAAATCAATTGATGTATAATTACCGAAAAACTACACGTATGTTCAGCATCCATTTTTATAGATATTAACGCCATACGATGGTGCATTCGTTTCTAATTTCGCAGGTAGTCCCACAAAATAAACGGCTAACATAGACATATATTTTAACACTTCATATAAGTAGATGATTCAGTCGAGGCTTGAAAAAATGGTTTACAGGTGAATATGATAGACCTTCGGCTTTATGAAAAAGGGTCGGTGGTTCTTTGAATAGGTCGAGAGAGGAGTGCACCTTAAGCGTAAAAAGTACGTTAGGATATATTGAGTGATTTCTTGATTGATTGGATTAAACGCGTGATTTTACGTATGTTACATGTCATCGGGGTAAGTGCAAGCCAATACAGTAAAAGTCTTGTTCGATTATTAATTGTCTATTCATCATCCTATATTCTGCTCAATTCCTTTGCCATCTTTTGTTAATCAAGGTACTTCTCTTGGTCCATCAGCACCTCCACGCCATCATGACTGGTCGAAAACTGATCAAGCACTTTTTACCACGTCGGTAGATTCAATTCTCGAAGGAATAAGCGTCCACATCTATCACCTTCAGAATTCACTCCAGTTGCCTCAAAAAGAGATTCAGATAATTCTAGATATGTGCTGGCACTGACGTTTGCTATTCCCTGTTGGAATTAGTTACTTGGGCCCCCGGTGAAATTGGTTACTAGGGATCCGGTGGGATTGAATGCTAGGGGCCCTCTTGGATTGTTTATTTTCGCTTATATTTTCTCCTTTATTCTTTAATCTCCTTCTATGTAACAAGTAAAGAAATCTTGAAAAAGAAACAACTTGAAGAAAAGTTTCTTAGAAAAACGTCTTGAAATATCTTGAAACGTCTTGAAAGACGTTTGGAAGAAAAAAAGTCTTAAAACGTCTTGAAATGTCTTAAAACGTCTACAAAAACGTCTTGAAGAAAAATATCTTAAGAAATGTCTAGGAACGTCTTGAGAAACATCTTGAAGAAAAATGTCTAAAAAAACCTCTTGATATGTCTTGGAACGTCTCAAAAAAGTCTTGAAAAAGAATGTCGTAAAAAAACCTCTTGAAATATTTTGAAACGTCTTGAAAAATGTCTTGAAGATTGCCGTAAGAAAAAAACTCTTTATGATGTAACGCTTGTGTTTGCATCTTGACTAGCGCCCTCTGAACTCTAGAAAGTCATAGAAAGTCAAAGTCATACGTAACAACCTGTCTTTAAAAGCCTTCCTATGCGTATCCTTAAAAACCTTCCTTCGTCTGTCTTTAAAAATCTTCTTATGACTGCCTTTAAAAACTTCCTATGGCTGCTTTTAAAACTATTCCTGCATGTGTTAAAAAATCTTCTTATGAATGTCTTTTAAGACCTTCATATACATGTCTTTAAGAACCTTCCTGTGTCTGTCTTTAAAAACCTTTCTATGGCTGCCTTTAAAAACTTCCTATGGCTTCCTTTAAAAACATTCCTATGTGTGTCTTTGAAAACCTTCCTGTGCGTGTCTTGTAAACCTTCCTATTCGTTTCTTATAAACCTTCCTATGGCTGCCTTTAAATACTTCCTATGGGCCGGATTAAAAACCCTCATATGTATGTCTTTAAAAGCCTTTACAAGCAAACCCTGTTACGTAACGACCAAAGAAAACAGGATTTGGTGGGGATTTGAAGGTTTTCAAATAATTAACACATGCTTTGTTTAAAGAGCCATGTCTAATATGTAACTAACACCTGCATCTCTTAGAAAACATTCCCTACACCGTAACTTGCCCCTGATTCTTGAAGACGCAAGAAAAAGTGTTGGGACCGAGATCCAAAGGGATAGGGCTGCCTTAGGACGTGTTATGGCTTTACTATTTAAATACCCTTTGAGCACCTCTCCCTTAGCTCAACATGAGCCTTGAAACAAGCTTAAAGGAATCAATTCTATCTAAGTTAGTTAAAATTTCATTAAATGGGGCTCCAGGGTGAAATGATCCTTCTTCCCCAGAAGTGATGACCCAAAACTATGTAAGTGAGGCTGCAGATATATCTATAAATATAAAAATAAGTTGTCAGTGTGTGTATATGTCGAGTGACGTCATGTTTGTGTGTCGACTGACGTCATGTTTGTCGACTGACGTCATGTTTGTCGACTGACGTCATTATAAGGATTGAGCTGTATGCGTCATGAAGTTGTTTGTCGAGTGACGTCATGTTTGTCAACTGATGAAATTACATACCGGGACACTGGGACACAAATGACGACCGGGACACAGGGAATATAAATGACGACCGGGAACCTCAAAGAGAAATTACAGACTGGGACACCCGGACACAAATCACGACCGGGACACAGGGAATATAAATGACGACCGGGACACAGGGACACAACTACAACGGGGACGCCGGGGGCACAGGCGGGATATATAAATGACGACCGGGACACAGGGATTGTTCGAATAGAAATTACAGAACGGGACACCAGGACACAAATGACGACCGGGACACCAGGACACACGGAATATAAATGACGACCGGGACACTCAAAGAGAAATTACAAACTGGGACACCGGGACACAAATGACGACCGGGACACAGGGAATATATATGTATATATATACATATATATATATATATATATATATATATATATATATATATATATATATATATATATATATATATATATATATATATATATATATATATATATATATATATATATATATATATATATATATATATATATATATATATATATATATATATATATATATATATATAAATTGATATCAAGAGGTTTTTCTGCAAATAAATTAATTTGGCAATTTAAAAAATTTAGTTTTCGTTATAACGAACTTTTAAATAAATATCAAAAGAATTATCTAGAAATACTTAAAGAAATTTTCAACTAATTTCGGAGGTTCGAGAAATGTTGTTGACGCGCCATTTATTTTGAATTGTGTTTCTAATTGAGCGGATTTTTTTTTTAAATTAGCCACATGGTAAAGATGAATTCTATAATTGTTTAGTTCATTCAGGTTTTTTGCAATGTGTTAATATTTGTGATTTGGTAAAATTTATTATATTTAGTTTACCTATTGTTGCTAAAAAGAGGGATATATTAACAGGATAAGCTTGTTTTGGTGTTACTTGGTTGTTTTACGTTTGCTGTTTTTTTTCTTTCATAGACATGTATTTTGGGGGTGATACCTGACACGGGGATGCTATGGATATTCTGTGGTAGCCACAACACTTGGCTGGGTAGAGAATTTAGAGTGGCGAAACCCTATATAGGCCAGTGTATTCTCCTGATGAGCCCTTGTGTTGGGTTGTTGCCTCTGAATTATTTGTCTTTATTATTTTTTCTATTGTTTGGTAAATGACGACTTATACTTATTGACGACATGACTGCCATTCCATGGATTATTCTTTATGGTTGATTGTGTATGGCTATGCTGTTTGACCTATGTGATTGTATGGATGAGTAGGGTTAAGGCCTCATTCAAGTGCTGGTCTATATTAATCACTAATTTAGGAAAACAGTCTTCCTTTTCTCCTTCTGTCTCTTTTTTTTTTTTTTTTGCTGTTGCATTGGTGATTTCTCTTTTCATGATATATATATATATATATATATATATATATATATATATATATATATATATATATATATATATATAGATAAATATATATATATATATATATATATATATATATATATATATATATATATATATATATATATGTATATATATATATATATATATATATATATATATATATATATATATATATATATATATATATATATATATATATATGTATCTATTCACAGGTGGGACACAGGGACACAACTACAATGGCGCGTAACTAATATGGCGCGTAACGGCTTACGCGCAAGGGGGGGCTTGGGGGGTGGGGGGCCGCGAAGCGCCCCACCAACTAGGCGTTGGGGTGCACCCAAACTAGGCGCACCCAAACAGCTAGTATACATATATATATATATACATATATATATATATATATATATATATATATATATATATATATATATATATATATATATATATATATATATATATATATATATATATATATATATATATATATATATATATATATATATATATATATATATATATATATATATATATATATATATATATATATATATATATATATATATATATATATATATATATATATATCGTATATATACATATATATATATATATATATATATATATATATATATATATATATATATATATATATATATATATATATATATATATATATATATATATATATATATATATATATATATATATATATATATATATATATATATATATATATATATATATATATATATATATATATATATATATATATATATATCGGGACACAAATGACGACCGGGACATCTATATATATAAAAATAAGTTGTCTGTGTGTCGAGTGACGTCATGTTTGTGTGTCGACTGACGTCATGTTTTCGACTGACGAAATTACAGACCGGGACATCGGGACACGAATGACGACCGGGACACCGGGACATCTATCTATATATATGACGACCGGGACACCGGGACTATAACCGGGGGACTATAACCGGGGGAATATAAATGACGACCGGGACACTCAAAGAGAAAGCGACCGGGACACAAGGGATGTTCGATTAGCAATCACCATCAACAAAGCACCGGGACAAGAATGAAGACCGGGACACAGGGAGGATAAATGACGACCAGGACATAAGTAAAAAAAAACTAAAAAAACTAAGAAAAAGGTAAAAACTACAAAAAAACTAAAAATAAAAATAAAAAAACTAAAAAGGTAAAAACTACAAAAAAACTAAAAAGAAAAAAAACTAAAAAAACTAAAAAGAAAAAAAGGGGAAAAACACAAAAATTTATATCATCATATACCAATTCAAAAACGAATATATAAACTAATAAAAAGACCAATTCAAAAACGAATGTATATACAGACCGGGACACCGGGACACAAATGACGATCGGGACACCGGGACACAAGGAATATAAATGAAGACCGGGACACTCGAAGAGAAATTATAGACTGGGACACCGGGACACAAATGACGACCGGGACACAGGGAATATAAATGACGATCGGGACACAGGGACACAACTACAACGGGGACGCCGGGGGGCACAGGGGGATATATAAATGACGACGGCGACACAGGGAATGGTCGATTAGCAATCACAATCAACAAAGTTCAAGGGCAGTCATTAGAATCATGAGGTATAGATCTGAATACGGATTGTTTTCCCATGGACAATTATATGTTGCATGTTCAAGAGTCGGTAAACCTGACAATCTATTTATATGCACAGACAATGGGACAGCGAAGAATTTTGTATATCCGCAAGTTTTACGGAGTTAAATATATATATATATATATATATATATATATATATATATATATATATATATATATATATATATATATATATATATTTAGTTTACCTATATAATATAATTACCTATATATAAAATTTACCTATTGTTGCTAAAGGGAGGGATATATTAACAGGATAAGCTTGTTTTGGTTTTACTTGGTTGTTTTACATTTGCTGGTTTTTTTTTTCTTTCATAGGCATGTATTTTGGGGGTGATACCTGACGCGGGGATGCCATGGATATTCTGTGGTAGCCACAACACTGTGCTGGGTAGAGAATTTAGAGTGGCGAAACCCTATATAGGCCAGTGTATTCTCCTGATGAGCCCTTATGTTGGGTATTGCCTCTGAATTATTTGTCTATATTATTTTTTCTATTGTTTGGTAAATGACGACTTATACTTATTGACGACATGACTGCCTGTCCATGGATTATTCTTTATGGTTGATTGTGTGTGGCTATGCTGTTTGACATATGTGATTGTATCGATGAGTAGGGTTGAGGCCTCATTCAAGTGCTGATTTATATTAATCACTAATTTAGGAAAACAGTCTTCCTTTTCTCCTTCTGTCTCTCTTTTTTTTGTGTGTTTGTGCTGTTGCATTGGTGATTTCTCTTTTCATGATATTATTCCAGGTTGGATCCAGTGCTGGTGGAGAAAATTTTTTTAGTTTTCTCCCCGACAGACCTTTACCCTGGTCCAGGTTTTTAACCTGATATTGTTAATTATTGGTGAGATGGCACTTATGCAAATTTCATGTTCTTTCATGTTTTTGTTTATGTATTTATTGACCTATTGACCTATTGACCTTGGCATGTTTTTTGGACTTTGATTGTTGGATTTTGATTTGGATGTTGGTTTGTTTCGGATTTATTTTCAATAACTTTTTATGCAACAAAACACAAATATTAGCCTCGGAACTCGGAACGATTTTTTGAAAGTTAGTAAGTGTAAAAGTCGTTGTTTTCTTTGCCAAGATCATTTTGTCCCACGGACTTCTGTTAAGAGCACATTCTATAATAATAATTTTGCATGCAAGTTACGTGGTAATGTTAATTGTAGAACAATCAACGTAATTTACCTATTAGAATGTAATAAATGCTGCCTACAATATGTGGGGGAAACAACTAATAATATATATAAACGATTTTCTGGACATAAGACAACAGTTAATAATGAAAAAACTAATAACTATCTAGTTCAACATTGTAATAATGGTAAATGTTCCATATCAGATATAACTGTCACAATTTTAGAAAATTTAGAATTAGAAAATTTAAATAAAGAAGAGAAGAATAATAGACTACGTAAACAGGAGGATTTCTGGATCCATACTCTTGGTACAGCTTATCCTTTTGGGCTAAATGATCGTGTAGCAAAATATGGTGACATGTCTCATGTTGTTGTTAAATGTATTGATGGTTTTATTGACCATCCTTCTTTTACTTGTCCTACTAAACGTAAAAAACGATCGAGAGGACATAGGAAAAATAATAGAAAAAATGAATTAGATGTACATACGCTTTCTATAGATCTATGCCAGCTACTTGAATCTAGGGGTATGATTTCTGTAATAAATGTCTTGAGCCTAGTCATGGCGCTGGCCATGAAGATCATTTCTTAGATTTAAATATTAATATTTGTGACAATAATAAATTAAGTTTTAAAATGTATAATAAAACGAATGATTTTGATTTTGAAGTGATTAGTTTCCCATTCCCTGAAAGTAATATACACTCAAATATCACATATTCAGCGTTTTTCTCACAGTTACTTCGTTATGCAAGGATTTGTAGTAATGATATTGATTTTAAAAATAGATGTAAAATCTTAAGCCAAAAATTGATATCAAGAGGTTTTTCTGCAAATAAATTAACTTGGCAATTTAAAAAAATTAGTTTTCATTATAACGAACTTTTAAATAAATATCAAAAGAATTATCTAGAAATACTTAAAGAAATTTTCAACTAATTTCGGAGGTTCGAGAAATGTTGTCGCAGCGCCATTTATTTTGAATTGTGTTTCTAATTGAGCGGATTTTCTTAAAAATTAGCCACATGGTAAAGATGAATTCTATAATTGTTTAGTTCATTCAGGTTTTTTGCAATGTGTTAATATTTGTGATTTGGTAAAATTTATAATATTTAGTTTACCTATTGTTGCTAAAGGGAGGGATATATTAACAGGATAAGCTTGTTTTGATTTTACTTGGTTGTTTTACATTTGCTGTTTTTTTTTTCTTTCATAGGCATGTATTTTGGGGGTGATACCTGACGCGGGGATGACATGGATATTCTGTGGTAGCCACAACACTGTGCTGGGTAGAGAATTTAGAGTGGCGAAACCCTATATAGGCCAGTGTATTCTCCTGATGAGCCCTTATGCTGGGTATTGCCTCTGAATTATTTGTCTATATTATTTTTTCTATTGTTTGGTAAATGACGACTTGTACTTATTGACTACATGACTGCCTGTCCATGGATTATTCTTTATGGTTGATTGAGTGTGGCTATGCTGTTTGACCTATGTGATTGTATGGATGAGTAGGGTTGAGGCCTCATTCAAGTGCTGGTCTATATTAATCACTAATTTAGGAAAACAGTCTTCCTTTTCTCCTTCTGTCTCTCTTTTTTTCTTTTTTTTTGTGTTTGTGCTGTTGCATTGGGGATTTCTCTTTTCATGATATATATATATATATATATATATATATATATATATATATATATATATATATATATATATATATATATATATATATATATATATATATATATATATATATATATATATATATATATATATATATATATATATATATATATATATATGTATATTCACAGGTGGGACACAGGGACACAACTACAATAGCGCGTAACTAATATGGCGTGTAACGACTTACGCGCGCGGGGGGCGCGAAGCGCCCCCACCAACTAGGTGTTGAGGTGGCACGAAGCACCACCCCAACAGCTAGTATATATATATATATATATATATATATATATATATATATATATATATATATATATATATATATATATATATATATATATACATATATATATATATACTAGCTGTTGGGGTGGCGCTTCGCGCCACCCCAACACCTAGTTGGTGGGGGCGCTTCGCGCCCCCCCCCAAGCCCCCCCGCGCGCGTAAGTCGTTACGTGCCATATTAGTTACGCGCCATTGTAGTTGTGTCCCTATGTCCCACCTTTGAATATAGATAGATATATATATATATATATATATATATATATATATATATATATATATATATATATATATATATATATATATATATATATATATATATATATATATATATATATATATATATATATATATATATATATATATATATATATATATATATATATATATATATATATATATATATATATATATATATATATATATATATATATATATATATATATATATATATATATATATATATATATATATATATATATATGTTTTTAACTACGTAAAACTTGCGAATATACAACATTCTTTGCTGTCCCATTGTCTGTGCATATAAATAGATTGTCAGGTTTACCGACTCTTGAACATGCAACATATAATGGTCCATGGGAAAACAATCCGTATTCAGATCTATACCTCATGATTCTAATGATTGCCCTTGAGCTTTGTTGATGGTGATTGCTAATCGACCATTCCCTGAGTCGCCATCGTCATTTATATATCCCCCTGTGCACCCCGGCGTCCCCTTTGTAGTTATGTCCCTGTGTCCCGGTCGTCATTTATATTCCCTGTGTCCCGGTCGTCATTTGTGTCCCGGTGTTCCAGTCTGTGATTTCTCTTTGAGTGTCCCGGGCGTCATTTATATTCCTTGTGTCCCGGTGTCCCGGTCGTCATTTATATCCCCCTGTGCCCCCCGGCGTCCCCATTGTAGTTGTGTCCCTGTGTCCCGGTCGTCATTTATATTCCCTGTGTCCCGGCCGTCATTTGTATCCCGGTGTCCCGGTCTGTATATACATTCGTTTTTTAGTTTTGTTTTTCTCCTTTATTTTTTTCCTTTTTTCTTTTTTTTCTTTTTTAGTTTATTTAGATTTTTAGATTTTTTAGTTTTTTTTATTAGTTTTTAGTTTTTTTGTAGTTTTTACCATTTTTTTAGTTTTTTTAGTTTTTTTTTTACTTATGTCCTGGTCGTCATTTATACTCCCTGTGTCCCGGTTGTCATTTGTGTCTCGGTGCTTTGTTGATTGCTAATTTATATTATATTTATATTTATATTTTTTATATTTATTAATATTTTTTTAGTTTTCTTTTTCTCTTATTTTTCAGTTTTTTCCTTTTTTTTAGTTTTTTCTTTTTTAGTTTTTAGTTTTTTTTTGTTTTTTACCATTTTTTAGTTTTTTTAGTTTTTTTAGTTTTTTAGCTTTTTTAGTTTTTTTATTAGTTTTTAGTTTTTTTTTAGTTTTTGCCTTTTTTTAGTTTTTTCAGTTTTTTTTAGATTTTAGTTTTTTACCTTTTTTTAGTTTTTTTTTAGTTTTTTAGCTTTTTTAGTTTTTTTTCTTTTTAGTTTTTTTTGTAGTTTTTACCTTTTTTAGTTTTTTTTCTTCTTTTGTATTAGTGTGAAATAATTCAGACGTCATATGCGGACAAACACGACGTCACTCGACAGACAGACAGACAGACATAACCCACAAACAACTTATTTTTATATATATTTATTCATATTTTTTTAGTTTTCTTTTTCTCTTTTATTTTTCAGTTTTTTCCTTTTTTTTAGTTTTTTTTCTTTTTTACCTTTTTTTAGTTTTTTTTAGTTTTTTTAGTTTTTTAGCTTTTTTAGTTTTTTTATTAGTTTTTATTTTTTTTGTAGTTTTTGCCTTTTTTTATTTTTTTCAGTTTTTTTTTAGTTATTAGATTTTTACCTTTTTTTAGTTTTTTTTTAGTTTTTTAGCTTTTTTAGTTTTTTTTTCTTTTTAGTTTTTTTTGTAGTTTTTACCTTTTTTAGTTTTTTTCTTCTTTTGTATTAGTGTGAAATAATTCAGACGTCATATGCGAACAAACATGACGTCACCTGATCCATCCACAGATCCACACACAGACAACTTATTTTTATATATATAGATATATATATATATATATATATATATATATATATATATATATATATATATATATATATATATATATATATATATATATATATATATATATATATATATATATATATATATATATATATATATATATATATATAGGGGAGAGGCGGACATTTTAAATTGAAATTCAAGAATATATAAACATTATTGTCTACGTAATCAAAGAGCCATTTGACAAGGCACATTCTGCTCAGCAGTGGCTTGAATTCAAACAAATTAGATGTGGTATATAACCTCCTGGTAAAGGACCCCAGACTGCACAAGTAGTTCATTTTAGAACAATGTTTTTATGGATTAATTGTAGTAGAGTAGCGGGCATATTATATATTGGTGAAATAATTATTGCAAAAAGGGGCAAAATTAAAAAAAAATATTGACTTTTATGTGTTAAAAGCCTTGCTTTAATAAATAGATCTCATGAAGTTGGGAACGGGGGATAAATACCTTAACTCTCTTTTTCCTACCACAATTATAGATACATTGTACCTCTTTCAACTAAGTGGTCAGTTTAAGTTGCACCTCTGAATGTTCAGGAATCATTCTGGAGTCGCTTATGAACGAGATTAAATATAAAATAATTGTTTTCATCAAAAAGTAAAGAGCGAGTACTAGACTTAATACGAGCACTAAATAATTCATGAAAAAACAGAAATTAAAAAGGATTAAGATTACAATAAATCAGGCATCGGAAAGAATTCTTGACATTTTGATCCGGAGGTCATTGTTCAGTAGTGATGCTTCTACGAATTCCACGACAGCCATATCCCACCATTCTCATGACAGCCATGTCCTACTATTCCCATGACACACATATCCCACCATTCCCATGACACACATATCCCAGCATTCCCATGGCATGCATATTCAACCATTCCTATGACACACATATCGCACCATTCCCACGACACACACATCTCACCATTCCGTAGCCCCTCAAGACTTTTTGACGCGCACATAGATATTACGCAATACTATAGTGCATATATTTTGTTATATAATGGTATGGCTCTTACGTTTCATTGAATACAGCATAGCAGCTGTTATATATTGAAGTTAATAATCTGTTAAGTAAGCATCATCGTGCCAGCAAATCCGAACGACCTTTTCAATGATGTAGCTTTCAACAGGAGCTGTTGTGGGTTTTTAAAAATTTTAATGTTTACTGACCAAACGGCTTTTGTTACGCAATGACAATGCCCACGCTAGTGTTACTTAATAATGTAAGACATGTTTTTTCTTTAAGATTTCTTTGGTTGTCATGATAAATGTTTAAGAGCCCGCGAGGGTTAGGTAAAACCTCTAGGGCTCACCAAATCAAGATACAAATAACGGCGTTACGTCATAGTTCTTTCTGGCTGTTTTAAAACCTAAGGGTATAGAGAAAAAGCCTCAGGACATCAGTAGCCAACTCACATAGGTTTGTTTTCAATGTTGTTGGTACCTAAGAAGACATACTCAAGAAAGGGGTATTTCTCAGGATTCAAGTAATTCTGTTGTACGTGGAATATGGCTTGCTTCAATTTTTTATGTAAGAAAATATACTGTAAAACGGGGAATTTCTGTCCTGAGTACTTTTCGAAAATAATACTGTAATAATATTGCAAATAATACTGTTGGAAAACATTTACTAAACAAGCTAGAGTCGATGACCAGCCACAGATTATAACGGGGGCAGTCATATACAAAATCCTAGAACCGTCGGAACTTCGAACAGGATTGGTCGAATCGGAACTGTGGAATCGGGGGAAGAACAGGCAGATCCAGAACTGACGGATCCAGAACTGTTGAATTGGGCGCAGAAATGGTGAAAAAGGGAGAAGAACTGGAACAGGAGCAGGTGGAGCCGTGGGAATTTTCTTTAAGTTTAAACGGTCGATTGAAGTTCTTACGGTTTATAGGGTTATTTTCTTGGAAAATATCCGAAATTCCTCAGGAATAATTGGTAAATCCCGCTGTTCAAACAAAAACAATGATCAATTTCAACGATCAATTGACGAAAAAATTAACGAAACATAAACATATGAACAAAAAAATGGTATGGGTATACTTACGGCGAATTTTTTAGTATTTACATAGACAATAATCGATTGAAGGAGTTCACAGTGAAAAATACCCTTTCCTGGTAGTATAATATTGATTTGAGTGCCCTAAGAATAAAGTGTTTTAACAGTGTTTGTAAATTTGGCTATTCTTTGTCTTCAAATTTTGGATTTTTTCCAATGAATTTCAAAAAATTTAACGGATGCATTTAAGACGTCTTGTAGCCTATGTACACCTATAGTCATTAGGTTCTATCACAATCTATATGAAAGTTCAATATCCATACCAGTTAAAACAGAATTACTTGAAACGTGAGATATATCCCTTTCTGCAGTATGTTTTCCAACGTACAAAGTAGAAGCAAACTGATTATATTTTTTTTATCAAAGCCTATATAAGAATTCAATGTACGTACCACTTCGATTATAATTGTTGTAACCTGAGAAATGTCCCTTTCTAGATTATATTTTCTTACAAGCAAAGTCGAAGCAAATCGCTTTTAACTCTTTCGATCACAGCCTATATGAAAATTCAATATACGTACCGTTGTACGTAAAGTTCAATAATACGTAACAGACTTATTTAAACCCTGAAAAACGTCTTTTTCTGCAGTATATTTTCGTAGTTGCAATGTGGAAACAAACTGCTTTTATTTCTTTCGATCATAGCCTATATAAAAGTTTAATATACGTACTAATCAATAATCAATAGCACCTGCACACCGGACAAAAATCTTTGGTGTCTAACTGCCTAGTGAAATCATTTTCACAATGATGCTTACGTAACACTTCACTAACTTCAATACTAACCTAAGCTTTCCATTGTCTGCCCACAACAATGAAAACGAAGGAGTTGTGTGTGAAGCAGAAAGACCTATGTGAGTGTTTTATGATCAATCTGGACTATTTCCCTAGTTAGGAGGGCCCTGAGGCTTTTCACCTACACCCTTAGGTTCGTAAACAAAAACAAAACTATGACGCAACGACTATGTTTGCATATTGATTTGGTGGGCCCTGAAGTTGTTTCCCGGCCCTCGCAGGTTTTTAAACATTTAACTTAACAACCAAAGAAATCTTGAAGAAAAAACATCTCTTAAAGTATTGTGTAGCACTCATGTGTGCACCGTCATTACATAGCAAATGTTGTTTGGCTATTAAACATTTAAATTTACAGAAACCTACAACATTATCTGCAAAAACCTATGTCATTGACAAGGTCGTTCGAATTTCTAGGCTCAATGATGCTTACTTAGCAGCCTATTAATTTTAATATGTAACAGCTGCTAGACTGTATGCAGAGAAACCTAAACGCCATACCATTACATAACAAACAAATGTACTATAGCATTACGTAAGACCCAGGGGCACATTTTGAGGGGTTATGGAATGGCGAGATATGTGTGTAATGGGAGTGGTGGGAAGTGTGTTTCATTGGAATAGTGGGATACGTGTGTCATGGAAATAGTGGGATATGTGTGTGTCATGGGAATGGTGAGATATGTGTGTCATGGGAATGGTGGGATATGAGTTTAATGTGAATGGTAGGATATGACTGTCATGGGAATGGTAGATTTTGGCTGTCGTGGAATTCGTTGCATCATTACTGATGTTTATTTTTCAAAGTTCTAGCTTCATATTTTCAGTCAATTCTTTCTTTCCTTTGAAGTGTTTATTCTACCTATTAACTATTAATTGGTCATGTTAATTCATTTTTGCTATTTTAAAACTTTAACACCGCTATTTAGTTTTGCTAAGTAATGTAATTTTTCCAAAATTAAATCACATTTAAATAAACATGCTAACCCTGCATCAATTTCCACTAGAACGGTTCTTGATTTTGGATTGTCTTAATAATAGAGTCATATAATTGAATAAAAGATATTCTATGTTTAGGTAAGAAATATATGTGAAGTTAAATTTGCTCCCTGTTTATTACACGCGCTAACGACTGCAAAAGAAACCGTCAGTCAGTAGATGAAAACAAAAATCCTGAAATTTAGGAAAGAAAGAAAAAATCAAATTCCAAGTATTTACCATTTTTAATGTTTTTATCTTCCTCTGCGTCATCCATCTTGAATTTGGCACAATTCCAAGCAAGTGAATTGACAGTGTTGTTGGAAACATAATAAGTGGAAATATTGGGTATTCTAATCTGTGCCATTAAATTACCATGAATATCTAATACTGTAATTGAGCCATTTGACATACCGAGGTAAACTTGCTGGTCATCCGGACTCCATGTTCCGGAAAGTATTGTTGATTCAGTGCCAATGGATGCTGACCAAAATCTCTGACCAGCGACTGAGCCAACAAGTACAAAACCATCCTAAGAAAAAAGTCTAATAAACAACCTCCCAAGATAGGAGCACTAACGTCTAGATAGAGTGGGGTAGGGGGATTCAGTCCAATGCAACCCAGAAATACCTAATAACACACGCCAGAAAGTTAGTAAAAAGACTGGACAATCGTGTCTGGCAAGCATTACTACTTATGTTTGAGATGCAATATTGATATTTCTTAAAAACAAAGGTAGGTAAAAACCGTGAAATATTTGCATAAATTTCAATTCTTGTATAATTAATACTATCAGCGAGTATCATCAAGAGGAACTATTTTATTCAAGTCTGTAGCTAATGTTCGTTTCAAATGCAACTTAGTTTGGTAAATTTTTTAACTTTATTTTCTTGGGAAAGAAAATATCATGTTTCTTGGGAAATGGCTCAGTGTTGACATAAGCAGAGTTTCATTTTGGCTGTGAGCGCATATTCGAAGAAAAACCAGTGTGGCTGTTTGCAGAAAACATGAGATATAATTCTACTACTACTGCTACTGATGCTAATACTAATACTATTGTTACCACTGCTATTACTACTACTACTACTTCTACTAATACTACTAATACTATTACTTTTACTACTACTATTTCTACAATTACTGCTACTAATACACTAATACTACTGCTACTGCTACCACTATTACTGCTATTATCAATGTTAGGCTAATTCAGAAGAATTTAAGTGCATCCAGTTTGTCTTAATGGCACAAATGCAATATATCAGGAATGAAACAGTGTACTAAATTGGAACTTTCAGGGAAAGTAGAGGGTTTGTAAAACTAAATCAAAAGAAAATATGTATAACCAAATTACCAAAACAGTGTCTGTATCATATCCCAGAAAAAACTAAACGTATTCCTTCTTGAACTTACGATCTTGTTTTTGGGGATTTTGAACTAGATCAAAAGAAAATACATGTATCCAACTTTGTCAAAGGGCGTATCTGTGATATCTCAGGAATGGCAAAGAATGTTAGGTTGAACTTTCAGGGCATTGTGAGCGAGAAATTAAATGCATCAAAAGACACTTACCAAGGATGTCAAAAGTTGTATTTGTGATATCCCAGGAAAAAGTCATGGAATTAAGTTGAAACTTTAAAAGCAAGGGAAGAAGGATTGCGGATTGATATTTGCCCGTGTTCGAGGTTCCAACATCATGGTGTTTGAGTTCCTTCAATTCTATGGAACCCAAAAGGCTATGCAGATTTTCAACCAATTTACTTGAATGTTGTTCCCCGTATCCGTCCATCCTAAGCACTTTAGTACAACCATTATTCAATTATGTAACAAATTTTTTCTAATATGTAAATAGTAAGCCAAAATCTGGAGCCTTATGGAGAAAACCCGAGAAGATTTAAAACTTTATTTTCTTAACCAATTAAAGGAAATACCAATTTTCTTAAACTTGTTCTTTTCGGTAATATTGGTTACTGTGTTTGGGAAATACTCTCTGCCAGGATTTTATAAACAAGCAATAATTCTTTATTATTTCTCGAAGACGGCACCATATTTTTTCGGGAAAATTAGTATCTTGGGATATTCTCGCATAACAAAACGGTCTAGATAAGTCAGAAGTCTGAGAAAAATCGTTAAGAGCCTTAATTTTGTAGAAATTCAATAATCATATATTTTTGAACAGACTCAGTTTGAAGACATGAAATTGCAGAAAGAGCAAAAAACTGGTAATTGCAAAAATATCTGTCTATATTTTAACGAGGGATTACAACTATTCAAAGCCTTAAAAAATAAAAATAAAAGTTTGAAGCTTATTAGAAATCATTGTTAGAAATTTGACTTGCTTTAATAATCAACCATCTTTAAAAAAATACAATATAAAAAGAAATTAAATTGCGTAAAGAAAAAAACTGGTATTTGCAAAAATGAAATTATTATAGAAACTGCAAAATATTTACGATGCCTGAGCAATAATTTTTATGTTTCAATTCAAACTAGAAAAATGCCTGCTAATTTTAAAATTAGTTGTTTTTTTGTTAAATAAAATCCATTCGCTACGTCAGTAAGGTTACAGATTTGAACGCAATAGTAATTAGCAATAATAGCAATAATAATATTGTAATTATTCGCAATAGCAATAATAATAGCCATGAGCTTATATTTTGTCCTGATTTTGTCCAAAATATAAGCTCATGGCTAAATAACGGAAAAGATAAAGTTCCAAGAAATATACAACAGGGGGTATACAAAATTCCATGCTCTTGTGGTAAATTTTATGTAGGTAGAACACAGCAGAATTTAAAAAATAGGCTACAGCAACACAAAAATGCGATAGATAGCTCGCTAAGACAGAATAAAAAACCTGATACTTTTGAATCCGCTATAGCGGATCACGTGTTTAATTTTCCTCATCATAGTATTTTATTTGATCAGACAAAAATTGTTGATAAGTCTGTAGGACTTTTACAAAGTTTCAGAGAAACTATAGAAATAAAAAAGATTATCTATGGGGGTATTAGTATCAATAGAGATGAAGGGAAATTTAAAATAAATTCAATTTATAATAGTTTAATTAAAGACCAGTCAAAAACTTCAATGAGTATTGAGTTGCATAATTGTCCTGAAACAAGTAATAACCTTGCGAACGGAGGTCAAAGCATGGTCAATGCTGTAAGAAGTCAACGGACGGCAGCTAAAATAGCAAATGAAAAAATCCATTCAATTTATAATTCATAATTGTGTCTCATTAACCTGTAAGATTTTGGTTGGATTTGGGGTTGGGTGACGTCTTTTCGTATTGTTGCAAGTATTTATATTTTTATTTTTAATAGATTCCCATTTATACATCGATTGTGGCAGAGGAAAGTGCCAATATAAACAATTACTTCAATTTTTCTAAAGTTACAGTCAGTTGCGGGAGTGTTTGTTTTAAAATGTGAGTTTTTGTTTCTTATATATTTGATTGTTTATATTTTTTATGTTGGTTTAGTTGTCGTGGCATTTTTATAATGTCTTAAAAATAGTCTTAAATTGTTGTAATTTTCTCCTTTTTTGTTGTTTTTTTTTCCGTTGAGAAAGGCTCCCGGACGTGGGGCCGAAATATTCGGAGTATTTTTATTTTTTGGTTAGCTAAAGTGTAGTTTTTATTTTATTTTGTTGTCACTGCTTTATAAGAAATTAAACCCGTTTTTCTTCAATTATTTTTTTTTCGTAAATGGAAAAGCAGTGTGGTCTAAGAAATTATTTATATTTGGCAAAGGTTTACTACAATTCCAAAACACTAAAAAGAAAATCAAATGTGAAGCTTAGTAAAAATCGTTGTTAGAAAAAAAACCATTGCCGAATTTCTTTTCTTGAGAAAAAAATAAAAAAACTTTTAGTTTAGTTAAGGATCGCTAAAGTTATTATGTAAGCTGCAAAAACATTTACATTGCCTTAGCAGTAATTTTAATGTTTCAATTCAAACAAGAAAAACGCCTGAAAATTTTAAAATTTGTTTGTTTTGTGTTATATAAATTCCAAGGATTTTACCTATCTCCCCTCCTCCCTCCAAAAGAGTGGATGTATCGTTTTTATATCTATGACACATTCAATATTACAGATGGAAAGTATTTAAGATATTAAAAAAGTTGAAATTTTTTTAAGTTCACTTCAGAATCGCTAAAGTTATTACGTAAATTGCAAAAACATTCATGGTGTTTGAGCAATAATCTTATACAGCTTGAATTAAAATTGTTTTCAGTTCAAAAGATAAAAAACATTCTAGTCTTTAGAAGACACTATTCTTTTTTGTGGTAGTTTCTGCTCGTGAATCTTTTTTTTTTGTTATAAAGTTTTTTTTTATGGTTAATTAAATAAAAACCTGAGGTCATCAGACGAAAGTAAAAAGGAGCTAAATGAGAATACCCTATATGGGGCTCGCCCCTTTCCCAAGCCCTTCACTCACAGAATTAAATTTTTAGTTGCAGCACTTCCAGAGTGACTGGAAGTCACAATTTACTTACATTTGCAATAAACAATGGTATATTGGCTTGAAAATCAAGAAAAGTGGCTGCAGCCACAATATTCTACTCCATGAGTATCTTTTTTCTTTTCTTTTTCTGTTCTTTCTCCTCAGCTAGAAGGGCACTGGAACATCATAGCGAGCTGTTTGATGGTTCATTTTAAATTAGATTGATGTATTTAAAAACATTTTGTAACTAATTATCAAAAAAGAAAAATCTATTCTTACGAAAAACTGCATTTTCGTGTACCTGATCGTGGTTATAGAAGTGGCTGCGGTCAAGTAAAAAACGAGCACGGCAAATAGTAACCAAATAAAATAGCCCAAAGCCCCTAAAAAGTGTTTCAGATCGAAAAACAAATCTGGGTTGCAGTGGTAGCTGGCAACCTAGTGAGGGACGATCACGTCCCATACTAAGAAATTTAATAACCCATAATCGGGGTTGCAGTGGTAGCAAGTAACCTAGTAGAGACGATCACGTCCCATACTAAAAAATACAATAACTTCTCAAAATATCTTCTCAAAATACTTTCATATCAAAACACAAAATACATTATTAGAGCCACCTTGTCCGAAACTCCTATATATATAGATTGAATTCTCTAGGCTCAAACTAAAAAGAAAATATGTTGACTTTAAAAACAAGAGAAGTGGCTTAAACTACGATATTCTGCATTGACAGCATTTTTTTTTTCTTTTTTTCTGATGTAATAAAAGAATGCAATATTTATACACGCTTATTTTTCGAAAAAATAATAAAAGAAATACATGATGAATTTCTTTCTTGATGAAAATACATGAGTTCATTATAAATAGGGATTATATAAGTTTCATCGGATATAGCTAAACCCTAGTAAAGAACAAACCAAGGCACATAGTAACTAAAAGTTAAGATAATACAAGCATCTTTTGAAAAGTTGCTTATCTGGGGCATGGTGCCGTACTGAGGATCGGCTCTTACTATTCCAACTACTAAAAAGCCATAGGCTTTTTCGTGTTTGTAATCCGGGTTGTAGTGGTAGCTAGAAACTTAGTAATCCGGGTTACATAAAGGGTCGATGTAGTTCATTATAATCATACTAAATGACGGATTTGCAAGTGAAGATCGGAGTTTCAAAGATAGCTAGTTTATATTGAATTTTAAGTAAAGAACGAACTCTAGCCCACACTGACTGAGATATTAAAATAAGTCATCATATATGCGAGATACAGCACTCTCATGTTTTGACAAGATAATATACTACTAAAATATTTTTAAAAGTTGCTTCTTTGGCGTATGGTGCCATCATGGCTGCAGATATAGGTGCAACCTATTAATAAACGGACTATATCCCATAGTAACCAAAATTAGAAAAACATATTTTAATAAATAAGACATCAGCTGGCTGTAGGTATCGGGTCTCAAAATTGCTGTCAATAAAACTTTTGGTTTAACTTTAGATTAAAAAAGAAGGGGGTGAAGAGGTTGAAAGGAATATCATCCTTCTTCATTCACAAGGCCATTTATACTCTTTCCATTTCGAAGGCTTTTCTTTACTTTAAGTTGAAAAAAACATTTGAAATTTATTTTAAATGAAAGGTTTAAACAGGTGGGGATTCATGTCGGTTATTTCCGTTAAACAGTTAAAAAAAACATGAAAGATTTTAGTAACTTATTAAATGTTCTCAAAACGAATTTTATTTTGTCCTAAAGTAATTTGTAGCTTGTAAGGTATATTCAACTTCTTAGAATAGCTTCCAATTTGTCATACCTGATACGCGATTAAAGCCAATCGACCGTTGTGTGACCATGAAAAATGTCGAACAGATACTCCCCTATCATTTATGAGTTCAATGCTCCATCGGCTTTCATAGCGAACCCAAACAAAAATAACACCGGCAGCGTCGACAGATGCAAGTTTCTGGTAGGGTTCGTTCCAACACACAAATATGACCTGTAGAAAAAAAAAATCAGATTCTTTAAAAAGTAAACATTCAAACGATAAACCACTGAAGGTTACTCTGCTAAGAGTTTAAATCTAATAAGTTAAGGCAAACGACCTATTCCTGAATTCTCTTCTTATTCTTCTTGCATTTAGATCATCGGCTATTTTAAACGTCCCATATTTTCTAACTACATATTGAAACTCGGTCTCAAGCTACCTCATCTGAAAGACTGTTCAAAGTAAAAGTTAATGGTTTGTAGTACAATAAAAAATTATTGATTACTCCGGATCAAAAATGGTTATAAGCTTTGGGAAATCAATATTTAATATCTCTAGATCTGTTGTCAAGCAACCGTACCTGACGACTTAAAAAAATCGTCGTAATATTTTTCTGCATATGAGTAAACGAATTATGGTAAAAAAAAAAAAAAAATCGAGTACTCCAGGTTAAAAGCGGATACAAATATTAGGAAATAAATGGGTATTTCCCCAAATTTCAGAAAGCAACCAAGCTGATTCAATTTACATGTAGACGTTTTGAAACAACTGAGATGCTTGGGAGATAGATAGTATATTTATAATTTGGGCTGTGTATTTGCACATCAGGGGGCACAGTAGAGAAATATGGACAGTCCGACCATCTATCTGAGCAATTAAAAAAAGCCGGGCCGGGATGCTGCTTCTCCGGGGAACATATGAACCAAAAGATTTTATCATGGGTAGGCACACGTGTGGCATTGGTATTCACAGCCTAGAGAACAAGAAAAGAAATAAGACTAATCGAGCGTCTAGGTCAGTGGTTCTCAAACTGTAGTGTGCTTGCCCCTTAGGGGTAAGGAAAATTTTTTAGAGGGTACGCGGCCGGCCAACAAAAAGCTTAAAACAAGAATTTATATTTAGGACTGGCAACTTTATTTATATGTTAGTTATAGTTTACTTAGTACCGGTAATTTAGCAGGGGTACCTAAAAGGTTTTGTGGGTAAAAAGGAGTACAGTGTCTAAATAAGTATGAGAACCAATGGTCTAGGTGATATGGAAGTATGCAATACGTTGAAGAGATAAAAAGGAAAATGGGAAACTATTGGTCTGACTATAAAAATGCAAAAGGTAGGATTGAGAATTGAGAATTCTTGAAAGTCATTGAAACACCAAATAACGGTGCTAGCTCTGCAGGCGGATAAGACAAATATATTCAAAAGCAGAAAAGGTCATTATAAAATTTTGTTAGCTATCGATCAAAACCTAAGCGAGGACAATTTTCTTAGAAAGCGAAGCTAATTATGCCAAGACAGCTAAAATGAGAACTTAATTTAAAGAATCAAAAGATAAAACTCAACCCCTCCCTTTTTCTAAAAAAAGAAAATCCTAGAAATGAGCATTACTAAATCCATTTGTTTAGGTACCTGCAAAAGTCTTTTGCTGTGTCATATTAAAGCTTAATAATTAAGCTACATCAAATTATGCAGGCAAGGTCATTGGTAGATCTAGTGGCCCTTCCTCTTGCTCCCTCTGGATGCCCTTGACAAAACAAAGTTTGATTAGCAACTGACAATAAACTTGGTAACTAGAATGATTTAATAATTTTAAAAATCTTAAACACAATTCTGAAACATTGCAAGTTTTATACCAAAATTGCAAGTAACCCGAAACTGGAAAGATAATGAAAAGAATGATGAGGGTTAACTTAATGAATCATAAAAAATACTTTCTGATGATAATCTTTACATAATTAGGAAGTTCGTTGCAGAATATTTACAATAATAATAACAACAAATATTACTTTATATACTTCTTATAATGCAAATACAATTTTTTATGACCTTTTAATTTCCTTAAAACTCACTAAAAATTTTACGACAAACAGCTATTAACAGATGTTTGGTATTTTCTTGGATATGGCTATTCCATCAGCTATTAGAGGGAAAACAAACATCTTACTTCAAATTTCGAAGGACCTTTATGGTCCAAAAATAGAGTATAAGAGAGGAAAAATTCAAGGGAATTATTTTCCTTGCCAAGAAGAAAACAGTTTTAACGTTCAATGGCGCAATATTACTAACTAAAACTACGAGTTATTGTGAAACCTAATAGATAATTTGTGCTAAAACTATTAGGCTGGCCCTTTGTGGTAAAACATTATGTATAAAATATTAAACAGTCCTGCCACTTCGTGGATCCCTCTCCCACTATTTATAAAGTTCCTTATATTTCCTTCACTATTTAACAGTCATACCAGGGAAATAGAACAGTAGCTAACCACTTCGCTGACTCACCCCCTCTGTTTCTGCTTTCGCATTCATAAATAATACAGGATAGTGCAATTTTCCAAAGTTGAACTAGAAACTGAGAAATATACGCTGAATCGCTAAAATGAAAACAAGGGAGGAGCTTTTATAAACGCCGAGACTATGGGTGACAGATATTTTTTAGGATGATCGCACTGTCTATATTTGTCTGCAGTGGAGTACAGACAGCAACAAACCGACGGCTGTCTGATATCCCAATTCTTGGTATTTTCTGTACAATGGACAAGTACTTAAATATTAATAAATATTTAAGATCCTGACACCTGTCTAGTGCACTATCTGATGATATCAAACAGTTTGTGATAACGAACTGTAGTAAGGAGCGACCCGGCTCAATAGTAACCGAAACTCTAAAAAACGGAATTTGGATACCAATAGTTACATCAAAAGAATTGCATTTTAATACTGATTTTAAATATATAAGTTCATCCAGATTAGTCTTACACGTAAAAAACTACGAACCAGAGAAAATTTGCCTCACTTTAGAAAATAGGGGGAAACAGGCCCTAAAAGTCATACAATCTTAACGAAACTCACACCATCAGATTCAGTGTGTCAGGGAATCCTACTGTAGAAGTTTAAAGCTCTAATCTACAAAATGTAGAATTTCGCATTTTTTGCCAGAAGACAGCTCACGGATGCGTGTTTATTTGTTTTTTTTATTTTTTTTTTGTTTTTTCCCCAGGGATGATCGTATCGACTCAGTGTTCATTAGAATGTCGCGAGAGGGCTCATTCTAACGGAAATTAAAAGCTATAGTGCCCTTTTTAAGTGATCAAAAAAATTGGAGGGCACCTAGGCCCCTTCCCACGCTCATTTTTTCCCAAAATCACCAGATCAAAATTCTGAGATAGCCCTTATATTCACCTTAGTCGAAAAATCTAATAACTATGTCTTTGGGGACAACTTACTCCCCCACAGTCCCCATGGGAGGGGCTGCAAGTTACGAACTTTGACCTGTGTTTACATATAGTAGTGGCTATTGGGAAATGTACAGACGTTTTCAGGGGGATTTTTTGGTTTGGGGGGGGGAAGAAGTTGATGGGGTGGTTACGTGGTAGGACCTTTCCATGGAGGAATTTGTCATGGGGGAAGAGAATTTCAATGAATGGGGCGCAGGATTTTCTAGCATTATTAAAAAAAACAATGAAAAAATAAATATGAAAAGTTTTTTCAACTGAAAGTAAGGAGCATCATTAAAACTTAAAACGAACAGAAATTATTACACATATGAGGGGTTTACCTCCTCGTAATACCAGGCTCTTTACGCTTTTTTATTTTTAGTAATTTCAACAATTTATTCTACGGCCTTTGTGATTCAGTGGTCATTCTGAAGGAATTGGGACAAGATTTAAGCTTTAGTGTAAAGAGCGAGGTATTGACGAGAGGATGAACCCCCTCATATACGCAATAAAAATATACGAATAAGGAAGTTCGTTACGTAAGTTAATTCGTAAGTTACGTATATTTTTTACGAATAAAAACGTTCGTAAGAAATTAAAAGTTTTAGTTGCCTTTTAAAGCGATCAAAAAATGGGAGGGCAACTAGGCCTATTCCCTCACTCTTTTTTTCCTCAAAATCTTCCGATTAGAACTATGAGAAAGCCATTTAGCCAAATAATTAATATCCAAATTTCGTTTCAATTATTTATGTGCGGAGAGCCAAGATCAAAACATGCATTAATTCAAAAATTTCCAGAAATTAAATAAAAAACAAGTTTTTTTTTAACTAAAAGTAAGGAGTGACATTGAAACTTAAAACGAATAGAAATTACTCCGTATATGAAAAGGGCTTTTCCTCCTTAACGCTCCGCTCTTTACGCTAAAGTTTTTTACTATTTTAAAAAGTACAATTAAGAGAAAGAATCAAACTTTAGCGTAAAGAGCGAGGCGTTGAGGAGGAAAAGACCTTTTCATATACGGAATAGTTTCTGTTCGTTTTAAGTTTTAATGTCGCTTCTTACTTTTAGTTAAAAAAAACTTGTTTTTTTTATTTAATCACATTTTAGCAGAGGATTCATACCATACAAATACCAAGACAAATTCTATATATGAGTTATTGACTACCGGTAAATGAAATTTGAAATTATTTGTTGCTCCAGGTCAATAAAGGTATAGTGTTAGTAAAGTCAATGTTTACAAGAAAATAGAGTTTTATTTGGCTTTTCTTTCGTTTTGCAAATTCAAAATTGTGCTTCACTGAAAACAATAGGCCTTGTATTTTGAATAGTTCAATTTTATTAGTCCATATTTACGATTTTTGGGGGAAGGGGATATGATTTGTTTGGGGAAAGAAAATATTTACAAAGAAACTTTACAAAACGCCACAAAATTTGCTTTCTGTAGCCTTTTACGTATAGAATTGACCTTTGGATGAGGGGGGGGGATCCAAGTAACACCTTTAATTTTAGATGCTTTGTTTTGGATGTTTCTTTCGAGGGGGGGGGTACGGAATAACTTTGCGTAAAGCTTCAAAATGTGTTTATTTGCATTTTTACATCTTTTTTATGAATGGAATTCAGCCCTTGGGCGATAGGGGAGGGGGTGAGCTGAAACCCAGCAAACCCCAAACTCTTGTTAAGACAATTCCCCTTTGATAGCCGTCTCACCTCTGTATGTAATAAAAGCCGCCCAAACTTTTCTCCATTTTGCTTACAGAATTCACGAAAAAGGTGGTCTCTGAGAATTTGATTTAATATGGTTAACTACTTTTATTACAACAGTAAGGGCATCATGGAGACATGCACTCATTTTCTTTGCAACTAAGTGTTGACGGTGTATCACACAGTGAACACAATATAAAGTGAACAGTAAATTACAGTAGAAATCGAATTTTTTAAAATAAAGAGCGTTCTGAGTTGATTTTCTTCATGGACCCCCAAAATATCATTGTGGACCCCCAATTTGTTGTGTTTTGCCTGTGAACCCCCAGAAATACTACATGGACGCCTAGGGTCCATGTGGACCCCGGTTGAGAACCACTGGTCTAGGTGATACGGAAGAATGCAATACGTTGAAGAGATAAAAAGGAAAAAGGAAAACTAATTATTGGTCTGACTATAAAAATGCAAAAGATGGGATTGAGAATTGAAAATTGTTGGAAGTCCTTGATATGCCAAATAACGGTGCTAGCTCTACAGGCGGATAAGAAAAATATATTCAAAAGCAGAAAGGGTCACTATAAAATTTTGTTAGCTATCGATCAACACCTAAGCGAGGACAATTTTTTTAGAAAGCGAAGCTAATTAGGCCAAGACAGCTAAAATGAAAACTTAATTTAAAGAATCCAAAGAAAAAACACAATCCCTCCCTTTCTTCGAAAAAGAAAATCCTAGAAATGAGCATGACCAAATCCATTTGTTTAGGTACCTGCAAAACTCTTTTGCTGTGTCATTTTAAAGGTTAATAATTAAGTTACATTAAATTATGCAAGCAAGGTCATTAGTAGATCTAGTGAGGGGGCGTCCCTTCTCCCCTCCCTCTGGCTCCCTCTGGATGTCCTTGACTAAACAAAGTTTGATTAGCAACTGACAATAAACTTGGTAACTAGAATGATTCAATTGTTTTAAATAATCTTAAACACAATTCTGAAAAAACAATCTTAAACACAATCTCTACGTAATTTGCAAGTTCGTGGCAGAATATTTACAAAAATAGTAACAACAAGCGTTACTTTATATCCTTCTTATAATAAAAATACAATTCTTTTAATGTCATTCAGTTTCCTGAAAACTCACTAAAAATTTTACGACAAACAGCTATTAACAGACGTTTGGTATTTTCTTGGATATGGCTATTTCATAACGATTAGAGGAAAAACAAATATATTACTTCAAATTTCGGATGACCTTATTATGGTCCCAAAATAGAGTATAATAGAGGAAAATTTCAAGGGAATTATTTTCCTTGCTAGAACTATTAGGCTGGCCCTTTTTTGTAAAATATTATGTAGAAAATATTAAACAGTCCTGCAACTTCGTGAATCCCTCTCCCACTATTTATGAAATTCCGTCTATTTCCCTGTTGTAGCGCTGATCAGAAGTTAGCATTAAAAATTTCCCCACTTTCTAAAATTCAATACAAACCCCCTTTTTTTTGAAATCCTAGATCCACAACTCAGTTCAGCTATAAGTCATACCTGTGAATTAGGACAGTAGCGAATCACTTTTCTGACTCACTCCTTCTGTTTCTGCTTTCGCATTCATAAATAATATAGGATCGTGCAATTTTTTAAAGTTGATCAAGGAACTGAGAAATATATAATGAATCACTAAAACAAAAAAAGGGAGGAGCTTTTAGGAACGCCGAGACTATGGGTGACAGATATTTTCTACGATGATCGTACAGGGTTGCCACCTGTAGCACTATAGTGCTAATTGTAGCACTATTTTTGCCTATGTAGCACCGTAGCACGACCAGGGTAAAATGTAGCAGTATTTCGGAAAGTCTGGAAAAATGTAGCACCTTAGTGCTACAATTTTCGGGAAAAAAAATATCAGGACCAGTGTCAGCGAGTGAGGGGATTTAAAAAGACTGGAGGAGGATCTTCTGCTGAGCTTTCTAGTTTGATAAGTTCTCTTAAGTGGGAATTTCAACTTCTGTTGAAGCAACTTGATTTTTCCTCAGGAAAAGAAAACTCGCTTGGTGCCAATTTCAAATTGTGCTTGACGTGTGGATTTTAATGGAGGTAGACAGGTGAGACTTACTGACAGCTTACTGCAATAATTTCAGTTTTGCTGGTTAAAGAAATGGTAAAAAAAAATCATGATACAAGAGCATCTGAGTGAAGTGTACAGGCGAATTCAGGTACAAGAGGGTGACCTTAGGCTTAGGTTAGCACCTTTTAGCCATTTTAGGACCATACTTACCAATACTTAATTGCTAAAAACAATTCTTTCATCTTCCGTAATTTTCTTGTGTACTTGCTCTCTTGATCAGATTGTAGCTGGAGTCCATGTCTATCTTTTGGTATGTCAAATGCTTTTTGCCCTGCCTTTGTTTTTGAGCAAAGCAATGGAGAATTCCATTTTGTGTCCAGATGAAGATGAAAGGTTAGCGCCTGCCATTTATCCTGTTCAAAACTGTATTTTCACGGTTTCAATCATATTTTTTTAATTCCTAATCAAATTTAAGCCCTTCTGACCTGTTTAAAACTGCTGTGGTCACAAACTCAATTAAATTATTTGTTTTTTTTTTAAGTAGCAGAATTGCTTTTTCTATGTCTATTTTACTTTGAAAGAGTTCAGATGTGCTCTAACTGGACTGTACAATCATAGAAGGGAATTTATAACACTGAAATAAAATAATAAGTAAACAAATTACCGATCTAACTGTCTGGTTCAAGAAAATGTCACAAAATGTTCGTTCAACAGGTTTAGATGATACCTTGACACATTACAATATATTTCCTCCAATCCTTTGTCTGGGCTATACAAATCTCAAAAAGTGGCTTGAACTACTGTCTGTTTCCATTTGAAGTGGAAATCAGTATTTTCTTTTATGGTTTGAAGATTGTTTTATGTTTTCATTGGTTTTCATTCAAACAATCGTGGAAGCGTGCTTCCCTCAGAGCAACTAAACTAGACAAAAAACTAAAAAACCAGGTAAGAATGAGGTAGCGGGTAGGCTACTATCAAAGTGTCAAGTCAACATTTGGTGACAATTCTACATATTACTAATGAGATCGGAAATTTATTTTGTAAGTTCTGTTACTGTTACTAATGCCACCTAGAAACGGGTGCCAAAGTTGTTATTAAGGCTTCTGTAATTTTTACATGGTTTTAAGGTTTTGTTTCAAACTAAAAATTCCAGTATATTAATATTTAACAAACAAATGCTGCATATGTTGTGGTAGGCCTACAAACCTGGAGACCCTGTCTACCAATCTCAATCTAAATAACAAAAAGCTGTTCTTTTAATTTTGATCTCATTAATTTTCAGCCATTGACTGAAACACATGCTTGTTCAAATGTGTTTTTCTTTTTTTTTGCAGCCATGAAACAAAGTACATTGACTCAGTTCCTAGCCAATAAGAACAAGAATAAATCAGATTCGTCTTCTGATTCTGAATCAGTTGTAAAAATCGACAGTTCCCCTTCCTCTTCTGAATCATCTGATGATGAAGAAACCTCCGAATCTAGCTCAACTGATAATCAAGAAGCGAGAAAACGCAAGAGTAGTCTGAAGCCAAACAAACAGAGTACTAACCAGAAGAAGCCGAAAATATCCAACATGCCCAGAAAAATCAAAAATCGAAATAAATTCTGTGATAAGTGGAAAATGGATCCTGAACTAGGCGGGTTTATTAGTAAATCTGATATGAGCAGTCAGCATGCTCATTGTAATTTATGCAAGAAAGATATTCGAGGAAGTATCTACTATGTCAAAAGACATGTCAAGTCTATATTTCACTAGCAAAACGTGCAGGCTATGAAATGCACAGTGCCTGTTGACCAGTTTGTGCAAAAACCGGAAGTGCAGAAGAAGCAGCTTTTTGACGATTCAGTTAAAGATGCTGAGTTACACCTGGCAGGTTTGGTTGCCAAAGAGGATATTTCTATAAGAAAAACTGACTCATTGCTACAAGTCATGAAATCATGTTTCCCAACTGATGCTGTTTGCCAAGCATTAGCCTCGTCGAGAACCAAGACAACTGGAATAATCAAGAATGTTCTTGCCACAGAGGAAAAAGTGCAGCTTGCAAATTGGTTAAGGAATAACAAGTTCGCCATTATTGTAGATGAATCTACGGACAAGTCATGGACCAAGGTTTTGGTCATCATTGCAAAGTATGTGGATGCTAATTACAATGTTCATGAAGTTTTTTTGGGTCTTCTTGACGTGCACGACGCGTCAAGTGCCGGCCAGAAGAACCTGATTATGAAATGTCTTTCGGACCTTGGTATACCTATACAAAATTTAATGGGTATAGGCTTCGATAATGCTAGTGTGAATACTGGGTCTGTGAAAGGACTAGGGGTGCTGCTTAAAGAGGAAGTACCAAATTTGTTCATTCTTGGTTGTACAAGTCACTCGCTCACGTTATGTACAACATACGCCGCCAAAAAGCTACCAGAGGGTTTGGAAGTATTCAATCACGACATTGTAAACTATATTGCAAGCAGCCCAAAGCGCCAGGAAGAGCTTAAAAAGTGTCAAGAATTTGCACGTGTAGAGAGCCACCGCCTACTTCAAGTGGCAAACACAAGATGGCTATCATTGGAAGCCTCTGTCAAGAGAATCGCAAGCCACGGAGAAGGTGATGCAGCAGGAGATAAATCTTCGAAAGAAAAGGCAAGTCGGATTTTGGCTTGTATGAAGGACCCAAAGATCAAAGGTTACCTGTACTTTATTGCCTTTGTCCTTGAAAAGGTAAACGAACTGAATATAGAGTTCCAGAGCAGTAAAACTCCCATTCATAGGCTCTTGCAGAGTTCCAGAGTGACCTATCTTGCTCTTTTGAGATGCTTTGTGACAAAAAAAGCAATAGCAATCGCAGGAGATCCATTCAGGGTCAAACTAACTCCACCAAATTTCCTAAAACTGGAGGAGCTCAAGCTTGGGCCGAAGACCCTGAACTATATCGCTACATCGTCTAGCGCAGGTCAGCTGAATAGGCAGCAAGTGCAAACAATCCATACAAACTGTTTGAGCTTTCTCGTCGAAATGTGCTTGCAGGTATCAATAAGAATTGATTACAAAGATGAAACATTGGTGAACCTTCGTTGTATAGATCCTACCGTGGCCGTTTCTGGAAAAGTGGATACTATTGTTCCACTCATGATCCGTTTCCCGAACCTGCTTGGCGACAGCAAAGGTGAAAGTGACACTCTACGAGATAAGCTGGAAGTTCAATAGACTAAGCTGGCCGAGTAAAAGAGGATCTCCCGAAATTTGAACCCAGCGATGATCCTGGAATCTTTTGGAAGCAGCTGAGTGACGTCAAGGACTGCATATCTAGGCCAGTATATTTGGAAATTTCCAAGTTCATGTTGACATTGTGTGCTCTTCCTCATTCCAGCGCAAGCGCAGAAAGGCAATTTTCTATTTTGAACAGTTTGAAAACAAAAATTTGAAATCGTCTCCAAACTGAAACTGTGAGTGCACTGATGTTTGCAAAGCAATATGTGATCAGATGCTCCGCCGATGCTGGAAGCAGCAACTCCTGGAAAATAGATGACAGTCTTCGTCTTTCATTCCAGAAGTGGAAGGGAGCATCGAGATCCACGAACGTAAATCTCATTTGTAGCAACGCAACTGGCGTCGATCAAAATGAGGAAGAGGAAATAGATTTTTGCGACTGATTCAAGAGTCATTCTTATTTTTTTCGAAAATGATCTGTAGTACAATAAAAAATGATCTCTAATAAACCAGTGATTTGGATAAAAAAAAAGCTGGGCATCCGTAAAGGAACAGTAAACTTGACTCAAAGTTGACTCAGGGAGCTAGCTGACATATCAAACAGTTCGTGGTAACGAACTGTAGTAAGGAGAGACCCGGCTCAATAGTAACCAAAACTCTAAAAAATTGAATTTTGATATCAATAGCTACATCAAAAGAATCGCATTTTAATGCTGATTTTCAATATACAAGTTTCATCAAGTTTAGTCTTACCCATCAAAAGTTACGAGCCTGAGAAAATTTGCCTTATTTAGGAAAATAGGGGGAACCACCCCCTAAAAGTAATAGGATCTTAACGAAAATGACACCATCAGATTCAGCGTATCAGAGAACCCAACTGTAGAAGTTTCAAGCTCCTATCTACAAAAATGTGCAATTTTGTATTTTTTGCCAGAAGACAAATCACGGGTGCGTGTTTATTTGTTTGTTTTTTGTTTTTTTTTTTCCCCAGGGGTCATCGTATCGACCAAGTGGTCCTAGAATGTCGCAAGAGGGCTCATTCTAACGGAAATGACAAGTTCTAGTGCCCTTTTTAAGTGACCAAAAAAATTGGAGGGCATCTAGGCCCCCTCCCACGCTCATTTTTTCCCAAAGTCAACGGATCAAAATTTTGAGATAGCCATTTTGTTCATCATAGTCGAAAACCATAATAACTATGTCTTTGGGGATGACTTACTCCCCCACAATCCCTGGGGGAGGGGCTGCAAGTTACAAACTTTGACCAGTGTTTACATATAGTAATGGTTATTGGGAAGTGTACAGACGTTTTCAGGGGGATTTTATTCAGGGGGCTGAGGAGAGGGGGCTATGTTGGAGGATCTTTTCCTGGAGGAATCTATCATGGGGGAAGAAAAATTCAATGACAAGGGCGCAGGATTCTCTAGCATTACTATAAGAAAACAATGAAAATAAACATGAAAACGTTTTTTCAAATGAAAGGAAGAAGTAGCATTGAAACTTAAAACGAACAGAGATTATTACGCATATGAGAGGTTCTAAAAATACTTTAGCATAAGGAGCGAGGTATTTAGGAGGAGATAAATACCTTGCTCTTTATGCTAAAGTATTTTTAGTAATTTCAACTATTTATTCTACGGCCTTTCTGATTCAGGGGTCATTCTTAAAGAATGGGGACAAAACTTATGATTTAGTGTAAAGAGCGGGCTATTAACGAGGGTACAAACCCCCTCGTACACATAATAAAAATATAAGATTATGAAAGTTGGTTACGTAAGTTAATTCTTAAGTTACGTATATTTTTTACTAATAAAAACGTTCGTTAAAAATTAAAAGTTCTAGTTGCCTTTTTAAGTAACCAAAAAATTCGAGGGCAACTAGGCCTCCTTCTCCACCCCTTATTTCTCAAAATCGTCTGATCAAAACTAAGAGAAAGCCATTTAGCCAAAAAAAGAATTAATATACAAATTTCATTTTAATAATTTAAGTGCGGAGAGCCAAAACCAAACATGCATTAATTCAAAAACGTTCAGAAATTAAATAAAAAAAACTAATTTTTTTAGCTGAAAGTAAGGAGCGGCATTAAAACTTAAAACGAACAGAAATTACTCCGTATATGAAATGAGTTGTCCCCTCCGCAACCCCTCGCTCTTTACGCTAAAGTTTGACTCTTTGCCACAATTCTACTTTTTAAAACAATTAAAAACTTTAGCGTAAAGAGCGTGGGACTGCGGAGGGGACAACCCATTTCATATACGGAGTAATTTCTGTTCGTTTTAAGTTTTAATGCCGCTCCTTACTTTCAGCTAAAAAAACTAGTTTTTTTTTATTTAATCAAGAATGTGCCCTGAGTCGATATTGAGAGTAAGAAAAATTCTAGTTACGACCATTGCAGTTTCCGGGCAGTTTCCGAAAATTCGATTTTTGGTTTAGTAGAAAAAAAGCAAAAGGTTTGTGTGCCGCAACTAGGAATTGAGCCCACGCCGTTTTACCGGTGTGACGTTTGACTATGGTCTACACGTAAAAAGGCGAACTTTGACAGTACATAAGTGCATAATTACAGTGCATAAGGGGCAAGGGCCTGCCAGCTAGCTCTGGGAACAATAAGGAGGGGTTTCGAGATAACAAAGAAGGGGGGTCCTGTCGACAATAAGTCCCTGTACATTTATCTAAGCCCCCCTGGCCGGTTTAATGGCCGAAAGTTGCCTAGTTAAGTTTACTGTGACTTTAAAGCCTCTTTACTGCCTAGTTTTGCTAGATGAGTCGAATAATAGTCCTGCTTTCGACCACATGCTTCACGCATTGCTTAAATCTGGGGGTATTTTTCTCTTGTTTTTCTGCTAGAAAAAACCTTTAGCCTCGGAAATCTTTGCCTCTAAAAACTACCTCAGTTCACTAAGTTCAGTTCACTGAAAGATAAAGACTTTTCGAAATTAGCGTAAACTACTCTCGAATTGTATGCAGTGTGTAATGCAATGCAACTGCAACTGGATAAACTGGACAGCTATAGTAAAACTGGTTCGAAAACATAGTTCAAATATGAGTAAGAAGGTACAAGAAGACGTTCTGCACTGTCGCAGCCGTAGTTTGTACTCTAAACGCGCCGCGTATGCTGCGCAAGGAAAAATAGATTTTGACAAAAACGGCTGTCTGGAATCCGAAAGGTGAAGCCTGGCTTTGATTGACAGTTGCGACTGTGAAGCAAAGATAGATATTTGAAAGGGACATCTAGGAAACACTGGTAGACAGTGACATTAGCTATCATAATTATCATGAAAATGCGGAAGGGTTGGCTTGACTGTCCGGAAGCCCCAGGCGTCTGGAAAATGAAGCCTGGCTTGAAGATTCTTACTAACAATAATTTGTTTTAACCTCGTGTAATCCCGCTTGAAACACCTTGAAATAATTTTTGGAAGTTTTGAATAACATATCAAAAACAAATGTTTTTAGGCATTTAGATGTTTCGTAATTTTGTATAGCTGTCTTCATTTGAATAGCTTACAAATACTAAATTTAAGGTAATCTGATAACATATTTATGACAAAATACAACTAGATCACCTTTGGAAGAAAGAGTACATTTATTTTCAAAAAGTACTGCTTTTCTTGAAATGTACTGCAAAAGTACTACTTTTTTCAAATGCACTACCAACTCACTACTTTGAAAAAAATGTACTAAAAAGAGTACAATATTTCCATCGCTGGCAACTCAAAGCGCCACGCAGCTTATTACGCATGTGCGTACAATGTTTTAGTGAAAATAACAAAGGTATTCGTAGAAATGCTGTAATCTTTGTGTGATCGAAAACGCGACTAAAAGTTTTAATTGATCAACACCAAGCAGGATTACGCGAAAATTGCATATTTAGCAAAAATGTTGTGTAGCACTTATGTAGCACCCTGTTCTCGAGAAAAATAGCACACTTTGGACAGGAGCAGGTGGCAACCCTGTGATCGTACTGTTTATATTTCTTTACAATGGAGTGCAGACAGCAACAAACCGACAGTTGTCGGATATCCCAATTCTTGGTGTTTTCTGTATAATGAATAAGTACTAATAAATATTTAAGATCCTGACATCACTCTAGTGGCACTATCTGATGATATAAAAAGACAATTTCTATATATGAGTTAATGACTACCGGTAAAAGCAATTTGAAATTGTTTGTTGCTCCAGGCCAATTAAGGTTTAGTGTTAGTAAAGTCAATGTTTACATGAAAATAGGGCTTTATTTTGCTTTCCTTTCGTTTTACAAATTCAAAATTGTGCTTCATTAAAAACAATAGGCTTTGTATCTGAATAGTTTAATTTTATTAGTCCATATTTAGGATTTTTTTTGGGGGGGAGGGATATGATTTGTTTTGGGAGGGAAAATATTTACAAAAAAAAAATTACAAAACGCAACAACGTTTGTTTTTTGTAGCCTTTTACGAATAGAATTGACTTTTGGCTGAGGGGGGAGGAGGAACACCTTTAATTCTAGATGCTTTATTTTAGATGTTTTGTTCGAGGGGGTACGGAAAAACTTTTACGTAACGCATCAAAATTTGTTTATTTGTATTTTTGTAGCTTTTTTATGAATAGAATTCAACCCCTGGGTGAAAGGGGAGGGGGTGAGCTGAAGCACGACAAACCACACACTCTGGATAGGGCTTTTTGACAGAATATGCTTTGTTTATTCTGCTCTCGTTTTGAAATCGATTAAAATATATATTGCTTTCAGTGAAGTGCGAATGACACTCGTGCTATAATTGGGATGGTAAGGAGACGATTTCCCAGTTCATGTATTTAGTAATTTCTGTTCGTTTTGAGTTTGAGTTGAATATCAGTTTTATTTTTGGAACATTAAAAGGTCATTTTCGGTTTTGCATTTTTATTAAGTCTAATATCTGTTTATTTTAACTTTAATATCCGTCTTTTAATATCTGTTTTGTTTTTGTTTTTTGTTTTTTTTTTAGCTATAACTGGGATACACAGGAGACGACTTCCCAGTTCGTATATATAGTAATTTCTGTTCGTTTTTAGTTCTGCTCAGGAAATGCTTCCCTCTTTACTTAAAAAAGGAAAACTTGTATTTTGCATTGAATAACAATAAATGACAATATTTTGTTCTTTACTATATTAAGCTAAGAAAAAGCCGAAGACTTTTTCCTGCGTTGGTGAACAAGAAAGCTGCTAAGCCTTTTTAGGATGGGAAAGTACTAATAACAGTTTTCAAGATTTTATTTCCTTGACATCTATTTGAAAAATTCTCCCCAATCAACAAGTTCCTCTTTCGTCATTTCATCTGCAAACCCTGGTATTTTAAGTCTCGCAGAGCATCCAAAATTCACCCAGTCTATGATATTATGTTTTAATTTTGGCATGATTGTTGTATCACTTTATGTGAGTATGACCTGGCTCAAGTAATTCCTTATTAAAAGGGTGTCAACTTATTGTGATCTAAGCGAGATGTGTAGTAGAGGAAATTTTATCAAAATAAACATGTTCTTTTCGTTAGCCAGAGGTGTCGAAATGATATAGCAAAGCGTTTGGCTTTGGATGGGAGTAGGCAGTGTAACTCTGTATGCTCAGCCACCCTTACCCGCAGAGGGCGGAAACCGAGCGTACAATTCTCTACACTTGTATCAGATGAACCAAATAATGCAACCACTATCGCTCCTTTGTCCTCCGTTACATCATGATAGAGGTTTTCTTAGAGCCGTGTTTTTTCTTTTGTTGTTGTTCTTTGTGTGGTCTTAGAAGATGTATTAAATTCGTTTCAAGATCTCAGGCTGGTAAGTACTGTTGGAGATCAAAACCCAAAAGCTTCTCTTTCGTAAATCATAATGAATACCACACTGCCTCTCCGTCATGCGGAAATCAAAAAGGTATTTAGAAAATTTCTGAAGACCGTGATTAAAATATACTAAGCAAACACTTCTGCTAAGTGACAAATTGCCGTCCTCAAAGAATAATAAAGGAAAAACCAAAACAAAGAAACCAGTGAAAGAGCCAACTCACTAAGAAACTCGTCACAAAATTAAGATGAATAATGAAGAAAATATTCAGGGAACGATTTAATGGTTTTGACACCATTGCTGAGGCAGCAAGTGCTCTTTTTAAAGCTGAATCAGGAGGAGTAAGTCTAGTTTCTAGTGGTTACAATATAAGACCCACTTTTAATTCGCTAGTACATTGTTTGTTTTTTTAATGCTATCAAACACGGTTTGAATCCGGGTATGATTCGCACACTTGAAGATATGTACTTACACCTTGTTTCACTTCTGAAGACAGACTGGCCAAAAATATGGACCCAAAACTTGAAGAAAGCTCATATCTGTCTTAAGAGCTGCTCAACATTGTACAGTTTTTTTTCTCCTGACTTTTGTAATAACTGTGCCCTAGCTGCATAAACAAATGTTTTTTTTTATTCTTTGATACTGCCACCAAGACATCAGTCACTAGCTTGTTAGGATAATAACATCCCGAAGCTCAGTCTTGCGTTACTGTGGATTGACAAACTTTTCCAATCAAGACAAATACCCCAAGATCGGCCCTCAGTTTAGCTAAGCTAAACCTGTATAGTCCTTTTCAACTGGAAGAGTTCACATCCCTTTCAATAGCACTTCAAGTCCATTGTTCAATGGTTACCCTTTACATATTACATTGCACCATTCTGTAAAACCTTTACAACATAAGATTTGTCGATTTTTTTTCTTCTTTTTCGCAAACTATTTGCCAAGTTTACCACACTGGCAAAGAAACACAGCAACATCTCGAAGATATATAATTGCAAAGAATTACAAGAAATACATAGGCTAATACTTTGAAAATAGAAAATTATAGACTAAAAATAAGTTGTATTTCTTGAAATTGAAAAACAGACTAAAACACTAGATGGCCAAGACAAGAGCCCACTTTAATGGAGGGTCACCCCTTCCCCTCTATATACACGGTATAATTGGTATGTTTTAATGTTACCCTATTTTCTGTAAATCGCTTTATTTTTTCTTATTTAAATATCCAACCAACATAAAATTCGGCGTCTTTCAAACACTCCCATTTGCTTGAAGCACTAAGTAGCTGAACGCTCCTGCTTCTATTTGACCGGGCGAAAGAGAAAATCATGTTTTTTTCTCGTGATAAGGCATGTTGTGTAGGGAAGTTCCCGCTTAATGAAATTAGTCAAATCAATAAACCAAGCTTCTAAACAATCCTCGAAGTAAACATGAAATCGATTTCCTGTTCTGCAATTTTCTAAATAAGGAAGGGCAAAAAATTTTAAGATATGTAAAAAGAAAAATTTGAATAAAAGTGATTTCAAAATGGGTGGCGAAAAACTTAAAAGAAAGAAAAGAAAAAAACAACTTCGGATATTAGCTCATCCATTTGGGAATGAATAATGACAGTGAAGTATAAAACTAACATGATATACCTTCACGACAGGGTTTAGTCTGAATGAATCACAGAAAAACTAAGCAACGAAGAAGTAAAAAAGAAAATCCCAAAACAAAAGAGCCCTAATTTTCTTAAGAAAGTCACCAAAAAAAAATCTAAAAATAGTTTGGAAACTGAAAATTTATGATTATTTTTTTCTTAATCAAAATTATTGAAAATAATCAATTATAATTAAAAGAATACTATGATCTATAAAAACTATAAGAACCACGTGAAACGAACAATTGCAATTTGAACTTCAAATTTCAACATCATAGAAAACATAGAGAAAGGTCCTAATATAGATGAATAAATACATTTTTAAACGAGTCAAAACTAAAATGAACCTTCAGGTTAAACTTAAAACAAATACAAATTACTACGAAAAGGATTCGGTGACTGCCCTTTTCTCCCCTCCCTAACTATAGAAGTCTGAAACTCGTTGTATGATTTCCGTTTATTCAAAACTATATGTATCTTGAACATTATGCTTTGTTTTTCATAGTATCGACGACAAATAAAAATAAATTCACTGTATATATCAAGATTACTGGAAATAACTAATGAAAATAAACTGAATATCAAATATATAATGTTATTTATTTCTGAAAACTCAGCAAATCGAAATTTTATTTCATTAGCATTTCTATTTTTATTTTTCAGTATGTAAATATAAAATAAAATATTGTACTATATTTCGTTTAGATCGCAAGTGACAGAACAAACTATAGACTTTTACATAGTGCAGGGATAAAATTGCGGTAGGCGAGTTCCCGTTTGCTAAACTTTCGATAGTTTCGTGTTTGCCTTAAAAATTTAATTTAATTTTACTTGTTTTAAGATTTATTTATTCATATATATAGGGACCTGCCATCTCTATGTTTTCCATGATGATGTATTTTAATTTTTGTTCGCTTTGGGTTACATTTATTTTTTTATAGCAATTTCTGGTAGTGTTGATTTTAATTTGTAATGGTAATTTATTTTCCTAGTCTTTGGTTTTCTTTGAAAAACTTCTTTTGGATAGTTTTTTTGCAATTAATTTCTACTCGTTTTCAAACAGTTCGTGGTAACGAACTGTAGTAAGGAGCGACCCGGCTCAATAGTAAACGAAACTCTAAAAAACGGAATTTCGATGCTAAAAGATATATCAAAAGAATCAGATTTTTATGCTGATTTTAAATATATAAGCTTCATCAAATTTAGTCTTTGTCATCAGAAGTTACGAGCCTGAGAAAATTTGCCTTATTTTAGAAAATAGGGGGTAACACCCCCTAAAAGTCATAGGATCTTAACGAAAATCGCACCATCGGTTTCAGCGTATCAGAGAACCCTATAGAAAAAATTTCAAGGTCCAATATACAAAAATGTGGAATTTCGTATTTTTTGCCAGAAGACAAATCACGGGTGCGTGTTTATTTGTTTGTTTTTTTGTTGTTTTTTTTTTTCCCCAGGGGTCATCGTATCGACCAAGTGGTCCTAGAGTGTTACAAGAGGGCTCATTCTAACGGAAATGAAAAGTTCTAGTGCCCTTTTTAAGTGATCAAAAAAATTGGAGGGCACCTAGGCCCCCTCCCACGCTCATTTTTTTACCAAAGTCAACGGATCAAAATTTTGAGATAGCCATTTTGTTCCGCATAGTCTAAAATCATAATAACTATGTCTTTGGGAATGACTTACCCCCCACAGTCCCTGGGAGAGGGGCTGCAAGTTACAAACTTTGGCCAATGTGTACATACAGTAATGGTTACTGGGAAGTGTACCGACGTTATCAGGGGGATTTTTTTGGTTTGGGTGTGGGGTTCAGGGGAGGGGGCTATATGGGAGGATCTTTTCTTGGAGGAATATTTCATGGGGGAAGAGAAATTCAATCAAAAGGGCGCAGGACTTTCTAGCATTACTATAAAAAAACAAACAATGAAAATATAAACATGAAAAAGTTTTTTCAATTGAAAGTAACGAGAAGCATCAAAACTTAAAACGAACAGAGATTATTACGCATATGAGGGGTTCTAAAAATACTTTAGCATAAAGAGCGAGGTATTTAGGAGGAGATAAATACCTCACTGTTTATGCTAAAAAATTTTTAAGTAATTTCAACTATTTATTCTACGGCCTTTCTGATTCAGGGTCATTCTTAAAGAATTGGGACAAAACAAGATTTAGTGTGAAGAGCGAGGTATTAACGAGGGGGCCAACCCCCTCATATATATAATCAAAAATATAAGAATATAAAAGTTTGTTACGTAAGTTAATTCTTAAGTTGCGTATTTTTTTACTAATAAAAACGTTCGTTAAAAATTAAAAGATCTAGTTGCCTTTTTAAGTAACCGAAAAATTGGAGGACAACTAGGCCTCCTTCCCCACCCCTTATTTCTCAAAATCGTCTGATCAAAACTAAGAGAAAGCCATTTAGCAAAAAAAAGAATTAATATGCAAATTTCATTTTAATAATTTATGTACGGAGAGCCAAAATAAGACATGCATTAATTCAAAAACTTTCAGAAATTAAATTAAAAAAAACAAGTTTTTTGAAATGAAAGTAAGGAGCGACATTAAAACTGAAAACGAACATAAATTACTCCTTATATGAAAGGGATTTTTCCTCCTCGAAGCCCCGCTCCTTGCGCTAAAGTTTGATTCTTTCTCGCAACTCTACTTTTTAAAACAATAAAAAACTTTAGCGTAAAGAGCGGGGCGTCGAGGAGGAAAAACCCCTTTCATATAAGGAGTAATTTCTGTTCGTTTTCAGTTTTAATGTCGCTCCTTACTTTCATTTCAAAAAACTTGTTTTTTTTTATTTAATTTATTGTCAAAGCTTCGTTTTTGGTTAATATAATGAATAATTCTCCAGGTTTTCATCTGGCGTACGAACTAAATATGGAATTCTATTTTAATAGGTCTAATTAATGCCTTTTGATTTATTTCAACATTTTCTGAAAGCTTCAACTAAATGCCATTAGTCTTTCCTTAGATATTTTGGGAACGTCATTCTGACAACCGAAAATTTATTGATTGAATGTTCTTACCCATAGATGCTCCTAAGATATTGCAGATATGCCCTATTGATAATTTAGATGCAAACAGTGTCTTCTGATTTAGTTGAACATCCCCCCAACACTCTCTGAGGGTTCAAGCACTGTTCAACATGTCGTGAAAGTTTCAACATAATGCTCTCACCTGTTTCTGTGGTAGCTCTTATACATTTTTAGACAATCAGCGTACACATAGTGTACTTTTCATTTTGTTCACCATCCCCTAACATTCCCTGAAAATAGTCACAAGTAAATATAATGCCAATCTCATTCAGTCACAGTCTTAGTTGCACGTTTTTACAGTCGCAAGTAATTACTGTCACAGTCGCGACCAATTGCATTTGCAACCGTAATAGTATTAGTAGTAGTAGTAGCAGTAGGATTGGCCTTGAAAGTTCTTAACTTAATACCTTACCTGGCCCTCATATGATCTAGATATGATCATTTGATAACTTAAATGCAGATAGGTTCTTTTTATTTAGCTCAACGTATAAATCCCTGATATTTCATCTCAATTGCCTCATTCTTTTCGCACAAACCTAGGATTAATCATTTACCCCTTTCCCAATGACAAGTCCTGCATGTTGAAGATGAAACTGGATTATTTACAATCCTTGCCCAGAGGGCTCTGGGGGCATAGAGGGCCCAGAGTCTGCCCCAGAGGCATGACAGCTCTTCTGCCGGTAGTGTGTTTTGATTTTGTTTGATAAAATTTTCAAGAGTTTAACCTTAATGCCATTAAGGTTAACAATTGACCAGGGTCAATTATGCCCCTTTTCCCAACTATCAACCTTCTATGTGAACAACGGGCAACTTAAATATTGTAAAGCACTTACCCCAAAGGCTGTGTTTTTTTCATCTCTAGAAGCATCGTTATTTGACTTATTAGGAGGGTATTTAATTCAATACAGATAACCTTTTTGAACACACTCAGAATCAAATATTCTTGCTTTTCTTAACGATAAGTCCTGTAATTAAAAGGCTAAAATGCATGTCTTAAAACTATGATTTTGGGTGTTTACTTTGCCGTTCTTACCATAAAGCCGCAATTATTTGTCCCACTACCGCCTGCGTAGGCGGCACAGGGCCAGAAGTACCCCCACTTATAGTACTAGGGTAAAGTATTGCGGCCAAGCAGTCCAAGGTCTCTCGAGGACTATTACGCCCTAATCTAATGGGCTTCCAGGGTCAGTCCTGAAGCCACTAGTGAAAGTCCTCTGGCACCAAAGTGCCACTGTCAGCCCTGACGCACGACGGATTCTATGAGTTCTGCCCTTGCTGATTCCTGCTAACCAGTAGGGTTACGACAAATGTTCTTTCCATGGTGTGTATGTTCCATACCAAGGTGCCGCAAAGATCTAATTCATTAAGCTCAAAATTCGTCTTCTAAAACTCTTACTTTCTCTCCGGAAAATATTTTAAATAATACAGGACTATATCCCTGCACCAGCCTCTACCATCTCTGTCAAGACAGTAGACTCTACTAGGGCTAGTCAAAAAGAAGGAAGTCGAAATTAGAAACTATAGGCTTACAACTTTTCAAATCAGATTAAAAAAAAATAACTAAAAATCAACTAAAACCTAACAAAATACTTTGCAAGTCTCCTCCGCAAGCGCAGGTTTAAGTAGCTCTGACCAAAGGCAACGATTCAACCCTTCAAATTGAACTATAAAGTTTTCTCTTGGAATTTGCATGCTAAATTTATACCTATGTTAGATATCGGTCGTCTGGATTTTTCTGAAGTCAGCTAATTATCGGATCCTTTCCAGGCGCATCGTAATCAGTTAACCAAGAGAGAATATTAACAGGGCGAAAGAGTATCTAATAATAGCTAGAGCCAGGGTTGAAACATTGACACTAAAGATAGATTTCATTAAATTTACAAAAAGAGTATTTATCTAATAAAAAAGGCTAAGTGCTCCAACATTTCCCTCCTAAGGTAAATGGCCACCACCCCACCATAATGGTCAAAATATAAAAGGTCAAAACAAAAAAACATAAAATATAGAACATCACCTTCAAAATTACTAAATTTGATTCTCTTCCTCACTGATCAATTCCATTGCAGCAACAAACTGGGTGTAGATTCTTCTGTCATACCATTTTCTTGGCCCAGGATTCATTAAAATTCAATGTCTGCTAATGGTTATGGATCAAACATGGATTGATAAAGGATTCAATGTCAAGCAAATTGAAACTATTCCCTGGATATTTGCGTATTTGCTATTGACATCAATTATGTGATTATGACAAAAGGGAATCCACGAAGCTCATTGAACATAATCGTACTAAATAATCCTATAAATCTCATGAATGGCCTAAGGTAAAATGATATATCCACCAGGCCACCAACATAATAGAAACACCAACAACAGCTAAGAGCTCACATGGCACTTTTGACGAGGCAAGAAGAGCTAAGAGCCAAGAGATCATATGGTATGAGCTCTAGCAAAATTCTATGAATCAACAGAGTGATTTAAAAGAAGAATAAGAGGCTTAATGCCAGTCAGGATTTCAAATAAGAGGTCTGAGTCACGATGTCCTTCTATATACCAACATTCATTAAGATCCGATCACCCCCTCGTATGTTATAAATATCTAATTTTTCTTCTCCCTTTAGCCCCTCAGATGGTCAAATCTGGAAACGACTTTATCAAGTCAATTTGTGCAGCTCCCTGACATGTCTACCAATTTTCATCGTCCTAGCACGTCCAGAAGCACCGAACTCACCAAATCACTGAACCCCTCCCCCAACTCCCCCAAAGAGAGTGAATCCAGTACGGTTCCGTCAATCACGTATCAAGGACATTTCCTTATTCTATCCACCAAGCTTCATCCCGATTCCTCCACTCCAAGTGTTTTCCAAGATTTCTCCCTCCAACTCCCCCCAATGTAAAAAGATTTGGTCAGGATTTGAAATAAGAGCTCTGAGACATGAATTCCTTCTAAATATCAAATTTCATTAAGATCCAATCACCTATTGGTAAAATAAAAATTCCCTAATTTTCACGTTTTCCGAGAATTCTGGTTTCCCCCTCCAACTCCCCCCAATGTCACAGGATCTGGTCGGAATTTAAAATTAGAGCTTTAAAGCGCAAGACCCTTCTAAATATCAAATTTCATTAAGATCTGGTCACCCTTTCGTAAGTTACAAAAACCTCAATTTTCAAAATTTTTCAAAATTAACCCCCCCCCCCCCCCGACTCCACCAAAGAGAGCAAATCCAGTCCGATTATGTCAGTCACGTGTCTTAGACAGGTATTTATTCTTCCCATTCAGTTTCATCCTGATCTCACCGCTTTAGGTATTTTCTTAGATTTCCAGTTCCCCTCAACTGCCCCCCCCACACAATTACGCTGGATCCGGTTGAGATTTAAAATAAGAGATCTGAGTCACGAGGTCCTTCTAAATCTGAAGTTTCATGAAGATCCGATTACTCCTTCGTAAGTTAAAAATACGTCATTTTTTCTAATTTTTCAGAATTAACCCCCCCCCCCCCCTAATAGAAAGAATCCGTTCCAATTATGTAAATCACGTATCTAAGACTTCTGCTTATTTTTCCCACCAAGTTTTATACCGATCCCTCACTCTAAGGGTTTTCCAAGTTTTAGGTTTCCCCTCCCAACTCCCCCCCCCATTTCACCAGATCCGGTTGTGATTTAAAATAAGAGCTCTGAGACACGATATCCTTCTAAATATCAAATTTCATTGAGATCTGATAACCTGTTCGTAAGTTAAAAATACCTCATTTTTTCTAATTTTTCAGAATTAAGCCACCCACCCCCCCCCCCAACTACCCCAAAGAGAGCAGATCTGATCCGGTTATGTCAATCATGTATTTAAGACTTGTGCTTATTTTCCCCACCAAGTTTCATTCCGATCCCTCAAATCTAAGTGTTTTCCAAGTTTTAGGTTTCCCCCTCCCAACTCCCCCCCTCAATGTCACCAGATCTGTTTGGGATTTGAAATAAGAGCTCTGAGACACGATATCCTTCTAAATAATCAAATTTCATTGAGATCCGATCATCCGTTCGTAAGTTAAAAATACCTCCTTTTTTCTAATTTTTCAGAATTAACCCCCCCCCCCCTCCCAACTACCCCGAGCGGACTCGTTCTGTTTATGTCAATCATGGATCTAGGACCTGTGCTTGTTTTCCCAGCAAGTTTCATCCCGATCACTCCACTCTAAGTGTTTTCCAAGATTTTAGGTTTCCCTCTCCCAACTCCCCCCCACATGTCACCAGATTCAGTTGGGGTTTAAAATAACAGCTCTGAGACACGATATCCTTCCAAACATCAAATTTCATTAAGATCTGATCAACCGTTCGTAAGTTAGAAATACTTCAATTTTTCGACTTTTTCCGAATTAACGGCGATATATCAAGTACCATAGAAAGGGATAATCCTATATGTTTGGGTCTACCTTAATCAAGGGTTTGCAGCACGATTAACAAGAATTTTCTCGTTGTTAAAAAGCTTTCATTTATGAGAATTGAAGAATTTGGTTCTAGTATATGCGACTCTAGTATATGCGACCAAATGTCCAAAGGGATTGGCTAAGCTAGTCTTTTGACTTCCAAGGGTGAAAATGACTCAACATCTCAATCAAAACACAAATTGTCCCTTGGTATAACTTAAATTTAGCCAATGACCAAAATTCCAAGGGTCGGCGAAGACGTTTGGGGAGCAGAGAAATCGGATAAAAATATTGTTTTTAAGATGGAGCTCGGAATCACCATACTAGAGGTTTTTATTTTATGGTAACTTCAATGGTGAAGTTTTTATTTCTATCTGCTCTCATTTTGGAGTAGTTGAAATTCTTTTCCAAAAAATCTATTTTCCACCTAACTTTTCCTTTAGAAAACATCAATTAAAAGTTATAATTTCTGAACCACTTTGAATGATTTTTTTTCTGTAAGACAGCTTTTTTCGAAAACTGTATAAACATTTTCGGCTACTATGAGCTGTAGCACGCTATTAACTAGTTAGCAGCTTATGCCGCAACCGAATTACGACACAGGCTCACTTGATTGATTTATAGGCGACGTAAAATCGCCTCTTTGCCCTCCTGTGCTGCTAGTCTCAGCGAATTAGTCTTTTCAACATTAATTTTACAACCTACTCCAGTACCCGAGGCCGTATCTAGGGGGAGGGCTACCCGTTTTTACCCCCCCCCCCTCTCATTTTTGTCCAACTCTTAAAAAAGAAACAGAAATGCGTATAAACAAATGTTGAGGTTTTTGAAAGTTTTTGTACCTCCTCCCCTTGAATAAATGCCCACTGCAGAGAATTCTGGTTACAGGCCATGATTGTACCATAAACTGGCAAAGGAAATCCAGACCCTACAAAACCGTCAGACCGAAAAGACAACATATGTAAAATAACATATAAAATAAGTGTACTTTTTAACGACACGTCAAACCACTATGAGTATCCAATTAGAGAAAAAATACGATGAACGAATTTTATCGACAGATAAAACCAGACGCACTTTACTCCATGACAGTAAATAACGTTGATATTTTGTGATATAACGGTGTGAAATAGAGTCGCTTTGTCTGATATGAGACATTAACGGGTGAAAATAGAATAAATATATACTGAGGTAGAAACTTGTGGCATTAAAAAAAGAAGCAATCACAGAAAGGTAGAAAGATCTCGTTGCAAAATGTTTTAAGACCTTAGTTGAAAATTCTTATTGGGGTTAAAATACACACATAATATGCACTTAATTAGAATCCAAAGTTGAAAAGAAACTTTATCCGAATATTTCACAGGAATCAGAAGGAAATGAACATATCGAATTAATAAATTTAAAAACTCAATTTGACGGTTGTTTCAGTATATCCCAATACAATAAAAATTCTACTTGTTTTGGATTTAGTGTTTTGCAACTCTCCAGTCACGGCCCATAGTCATGATGTCTTGTTGGCATAATTTTGTTCCCGGCCCTTTTTAATAATGAGATAATTTATTTTCCAGTAGCTTTGCATCGGAGCTATGTCCTTAAATAGCACTAAATTGCCAACAAGCGATTGAAGACTCCAAAAATTGGTAACCCTTCTACTATTGATGTTTTATGATTTGCACCCCTTTCCGGTAAAAGCTTTGAATGTCAAGACTTCTAAAATTTTATGTTTATCTAAAGTCCACCCTGCCTTTTTCGAAGTTGGATTTGGTCACATTTCCAGTCTGAAATCCCACTATTTAATATCAGCAAAATTTTTCATCTCAAACTGTTAATTGTGTGTGCATCAAACTGCTGTTGTGCTGTCAAACTGTTGTTGTACACCAGCCAGCAAAGAAACAACTGCATACATATAAGGACACATAAATTTTTGTTTTTCCTAGAGTCTATACTGAACCCCTTAAGTCCAATTCATTTTCCAAGGAATACACTACATACTCAGAAATTGTTTCCTGTGAAAATAAGAAGCACTATGGGAGACACATTTAGTAGTATATAGACTCTTATTTTATCCATTCCCATCCAAAAAAAAATAATAATCCCAGGCTAAGTGACTGATAAGTTCTCTTTTTAGTTGAATGTTCCTTGTTTTTTGTTTTGCAATTAAATTTAAAGGACAAACTAGTTTTTTTCTACTGAAAGTAAGGAGCAACATCTAAACTTAAAACGAACAGGAATTTCTACGTATGTGAAGGGGATTGCCCCCTCGTCAACACCTCACTTTTTCCGCAAAAGTTTTTTAATCTCTTTTATAATAGCTTCCTATTGTTCTAATTAGACGACCCTTGTGTTTCAGGAGTCGTTCTTAAAGAATTGGGAAACAATTCAAAGTTTAGCGTTAAGATAGTTTGTAACTAATTCCAGGAAATCTGGTCCTTCCTCCACGGAGAAATCCCCTCCCCACGGAAATATCCACTAGACAATTCAATCTCGTTGAAAATTTACCCTGGACATCAGTAGTATTGCTTTAATAACTACTGAACTTACACCCTTATTTGGGCGCTAAATCTTGCGTATTTGTGTCATTGACCTACTTAGATGCCCGTACTAAATAAAGATACATCAATAGCGTAATCCAGCCGACATGGCATTTTCAAATATCCATTTGAAGATGATTAACACAAGAAAGTAAACCACTTCATTTGATTTCAGATAGGACTAATAGAATTAATTATGTAGTATGTTTATAACATAGTTTATAACATTGGGATAGTGTAATCACTTGTATCACCATATTCATGGGAATGAGTGCTAATATCTACATTTCTTCTAGAGGAAACTTATGGTCATCTTGAAGTAGTACTTGAAGTAATACTTAAGTACAATTTTGGCAAGTACTTGATATTTGATACTTAAGTAAGAATTTGGAAAGTACTTATTACGTGATACTTAAGTAAAAAAACAATGAGTACTTAATACTTGATACTTATGTAAAATTTGGAGTACTTGTTGCAGCACTGCTCCTAATGTATTACATATATGTTCCCATTTCTTGGATACACAGAGCATCTATTAATTTAGTTTAAAATCCCTCTAAGCATCCCTCTAAGCATTGTTCAACATGCCCTGAAATTTTCAAATTAAAGCCGACAGGCGTTCCTGAGGTATTGCTGATGCGCCCTTTTGACAATCAACCTGCACATAGTTGGTTTTGATTTTGCTCAAAATTTTCTAGCATTCTCTGAAAGCAGTCACAAGTAAATGTAGTATTAGTTGCTAGCAGTCACAGTCATTGTCGCAAGTTGTCACAGCCAGAAGCAGTCCCTGTTGCAGCCGCAACCGGTCGCAATTACAGCCAAAGCAGTAGTAGTATTTACCCCTGAAAGTTTCAAGTTAAAACCATTATCCATTTCTAAGATATTGCAGATATGCCTTTTTGATAACTTGGACGCAAATAGTATCTTTTGATTTATCTCTACATGCCCCACAATTTTCCCCAAAATTTCCCCTCAATACCCTTAGTCTTTTCGAACCCAACCAGGATCAAACATTCCCCCCTTTCCAAAACCTGTATGTCAAAAATAGACGAATTGGATCCGGAGGCTCTGGGGTCATTTCATCCGCGAGGGCAAAGCTATTAGACTCTTGCGACAATTTTGAAATATATGGCTTTTTGTCATTTCTATCAGTCTACAGGCGAGAATTTATAAGAGAGAAAGGAGATTGGTTGCTCTTTGTTACTCTCAACTTCCCTCTCAGCATGATTTTACATTTCCAACTTGATACCCTTATCCACTCCTTGATTTTGCTACTGTACCCTTATGGCAGCCCTTCTGCAAATAGTTTGTTTTGATTTTGTTTGACACCCTCCTCAAGATTTCATAAAGATTTGCCGTGATATCCTTAGCTTTTTTGGAAACTCAGGATGAACTTGCCCCCTTATTCGTATACAAACAAAGAGCAAATTTTGTAACGTACAACACTTGCCCCTGGGACTCGGGAAGGTTTTGTCATCCATGAAATCATATTCCCTGGAACACAATAAAAAAGACTATGTGCTTCCTGGTTTTGAAAAGGGAAAATCAGCAAATGAACGACTGAGATTATAAGCTTAAAATTGCAAGGTATGTTGAGGAGATGTTGAAAGGAAATTTGAGGGAAATCAGTCCCCCTTCTTGCTCTTTTTAGGAGCCCCCTTTGCTCAGTTCTGGTTGGATTTTTGGAATTGCCATTTTTCAGAACTATTCAAAAAGTCTAATAGCTATACTTTTAGGGATACCATGCCCCTATGTTAAGGAGGGTGTTTAAAGGAGGTTGAAGGGCCACCCTTTATAATTGCCCTTCTCCCCAAAATATTGTAATTGACAAATTGCTCAAAATAGTCAAAGGCTCAAATAACTATGTCGATGGAGATGAAACAGCCCCCCCCAGAGCTTTGGAGAGAGATTCCGAACACAATAAAACACATTACGTGCGTGGTGATTGTCAGAGGGCTAATTATCAGATCATTTAAAAAAAACAGAAAAAAGGTTTTTCAAAGAAAAGTAAAGAGCTCTACTAAGCCAAGAATTAGCAGAAATAAAGTCAAATAATCTTTCAAGCGTAAAAATACCATAAATAAATAAATAAACGAATCAAATAAATAAACAAATTAAACAAATAAATAAGTAAAACTCGAAAAAGTTTTATTAAACAAATAAAACTCAAAACGAAAAGAAACAACAATAAATAGCCGAGTAAAACTCGAAATGAAGAAAAATAACATGAGTAGGGCTCACAACCCCGACGGCTCCTCAAGACCAGAACATAATTTGTGCATTACTGAAAACAAAATTAACTTTAAATGTTCTCACTTTTCTTACTTTCATAAATAGAAAATAATCAAAACTTGAAGGAATAGGTATCAGCATATCTCAATTAAACTGACAATCCACCATCATTTGTTTTTTTTCTGGAGGGGGGTGTCATCCTGAAAGACATAATTTCCTGAAGTTTTAACTACGCTGAACAAAACGGTTGTCTCAAAATTTTTATAGGATGTGTTCGGGGAAAAGGTGGGTCGGGGAGGATGGTTACTTGCCTTCTAGTCACTTTCGACTATTAAAAGAGACACTAGTCCCTTCAATTTTCAAACCGATGAACCTTTATAGAAGTTTCTATGACAACAAATGGCCATCTCAATATTTCTATCAGATGCATTTCGGGAGAATACGAGGTATGGAGGGTATCCACCCTCCGATCACCCTGAATCTTAAACAAGGAACTAGAACTTATGACTACTAATCCAATGAGCCACCTCTGAATTTTACACGATCGTCCTTTTTATACAAAAATCTTTAATGCCCCCATCGCATAACTTAAAACCCTTGCCCTAAGGGCTGTGGGAGGGATTTCATCCTCAAAGACATAATTTCCAGACCTTTCAATTACGTTGAACAAAATAGCTATCTCAAAATGTTGATTGGATGTGTTTGAGGAAATGGTGGACGTGGGAGGATGGTTAATTGCCCTCCAATCACTTTCAAATATTAAAAAGGGCTCTAGCCCTTTCAATTTCGAATCGAGTGTGCCATTTTTGAAGTTTTTTCGACAGCTCATTCGATACGAAGTTTCCTGGTCTAAAACCAAGAAAATAAAAATAACAATACATTATGACCACTTCATTCTTTACTTAGGCAGCGCTATTGCACTGCCTAAGATATTCAAGGAACAGCTGACAGCATTAAGTTGAACATTTCAGGGGATGTTGAGGGGGGCGGGTGTTAAGAGCCTTCGGAGGGCAACCAGCTACCCTTGCCCTTTTTAAGAGCTCCTTACTCCTCACTGATCATAATTTTATAAAGAAGCGATTTTGTTCCAAACAGTCAAAAGGTCTAGTAACTACGCCTCTGGGAACGCAATACCCCCCCCCCCAGGGTAAAGATAGTAAATTATGTAATTTTCCTTTTTTCACATGCAAAAGGAAAAGCAGGCATGTCTGATTCTGGATCGATTCGAAAAGGCTATGGGTATTAAGGTGAAACTTGCGGAATTATTAGGGACATATCAATCTAAATCTAAAGATACTAAATGCATCCTTTTTATCAATAAGGTGAATCTGCATTATCACAAGAACAGATGAGGGTATTAAGTTTAAACTTTACGGTTAGTTGAGGAAGATGTTGAAAAGTGGTCGGAGGGCAGATAATCGCCTCCACGTTCCCTCTTGTGTCCCAGAGATATTTGATCCTAACTTTAGTGATCTTGTTCGAAATAATAGAAAAGTCAAATTACTATGCTTCCAGAGATGATTTAAACACCGGAGCCCCTGGGTTAAGTATAGTAAGTTATATAAGTTGCCAATTGCTTAGATTCAAGGTTACTTATTGGGAAAAGTTTCTTTTCCCAATCGATTGATCCTGAATCTTGAAAAAGTCTAAGAATATTAAGGCTAAACTTCTAGAAACTGTTGAGGTGAATGTCAAACAAGCTATAAGCGAGAGAGTTTTTAAAAGGACACAACAGCAATATCTAAGGAACAGTTAAAGGTGTTGAATTGAAATTTTAAAGGTTTGTTGAAATGGATATTTCAACATTAATTTTACTACCTACCCCAGTACCTGAGGCCGTATCTAGGGGGAGGGCTACCCGATTTTACCCCCCCCCCCTCTCATTTTTGTCCAACTCTTAAAAAAGAAACAGAAATGCGTATAAACAAATGTTGAGATTTTTTTAAAGTTTTTGTACCTCCTCCCCTTGAATAAATGCCCACTGCAGAGAATTCTGGTTACAGGCCATGACTGTACCATAAACTGGCAAAGGACCTCCAGACCCTACAAAACCGTCAGACCGAAAAGACAACATATGTAAAATAACATATAAAATAAGTGTACTTTTTAACGACACGTCAAACCACTATGAGTATCCAATTAGAGAAAAAATACGATGAACGAATTTTATTGACAGATAAGACCAGACGCACTTTACTCCATGACAGTAAATAACGTTGGTATTTTGTGATATAACGGTGTGAAAAAGAGTCGCTTTGTCTGATATGAGACAAAAAAGGTGAAAATAGAATAAATATATACTGAGGAAGAAACTTGTGGCATTAAAAAAAAGAAGCAATCACAGAAAGGTAGAAAGATCTCGTTGCAAAATGTTTTAAGACCTTAGTTGAAAATTCTTATTGGGGTTAAAATACACACAAAATATGCACTTAATTAGAATCCAAAGTTGGAAAAAAAATTTATCGGAATATTTCACAGGAATCAGAAGGAAACGAACATATCGAATTAATAAATTTAAAAACTCAATTTGACGGTTGTTTCAGTATATCCCAATACAATAAAAATTCTACTTGTTTTGGATTTAGTGTTTTGCAACTCTCCAGTCACGGCCCATAGTCATGATGTCTTGTTGCCATAATTTTGTTCCCGGCCCTTTTTAATAGTGAGATAATTTATTTTCCAGTAGCTTTGCATCGGAGCTATGTCCTTAAATAGCACTAAATTGCCGACAAGCGATTGAAGACTCCAAAAATTGGTAACCCTTCTACTATTGATGTTTTATGATTTGCACCCCTTTCCCGTAAAAGCTTTGAATGTCAAGACTTCTAAAATTTTATGTTTATCTAAAGTCCACCCTGCCTTTTTCGAAGTGGGATTTGGTCACATTTCCAGTCTGAAATCCCACTATTTAATATCAGCAAAATTTTTCATCTCAAACTGTTAATTGTGTGTGTACACCAGCCAGCAAAGAAACAACTGCATACATATAAGGACACATAAATTTTTGTTTTTCCTAGAATCTATACTGAATCCCCTAAGTCCAATTCATATTCCAAGGAATACACTACTTACTCAGAAATTGTTTCCTGTGAAAACAAGAAGCACTATGGGAGACACATTTACTGAGTCCTTAGTAGTATATAGACTCTTATTTTATCCATTCCCATCCAAAAAAAAAAATAATCCCAGGCTAAGTGACTGATAAGTTCTCTTTTTAGTTGAATGTTCCTTGTTTTCTGTTTTGCAATTAAATTTAAAGGACAAACTAGTTTTTTTCTACTGAAAGTAAGGAGCAACATCTAAACTTAAAACGAACAGGAATTTCTACGTATGTGAAGGGGATTGCCCTCTCATCAACACCTCACTTTTTCCGCCAAAGTTTTTTTTAATCTCTTTTATAATAGATTCCTATTGTTCTAATTAGACGACCCTTGTGTTTCAGGAGTCATTCTTAAAGAATTGGGAAACAATTCAAAGTTTAGCGTTAAGATAGTTTGTAACTAATTCCAGGAAATCTGGTCCTTCCTCCACGGAGAAATCCCCTCCCCACGGAAATATCCTCTAGACAATTCAATCTCGATGAAAATTTACCCTGGACATCAGTAGTATTGCTTTAATAACTACTGAACTTACACCCTTATTTGGGCGCTAAATCTTGCGTATTTGTGTCATTGACCTACTTAGATGCCCATACTAAATAAAGATACATCAATAGCGTAATCCAGCCGACATGCCATTTTCAAATATCCATTTGAAGATGATTAACACAAGAAAGTAAACCACTTTAGGTGACATCGAGAAAACACATCCGGTGACTAATTTGACGTCTTAACAGGGGGACAGTTAAATATCATATGTCAAGAGAACATTATAGTTCTGTGACACTATTTTAAACGTGAAATATTTTTAATGTTGACTTGTATGTTTTAAATATCTTTATTAGAAGCTATCTCAGGAGTCCTTCGCACTGGCTTTAAGAACTTCTATTACTATTAATTTTGGAGTTGCACTGACGAGTCATATGACGTGCTTTTCCTTCTATTTTATAGATCTCCCAGAATTTTGAACACTTCTGTTCAAGCCAATATCCCCCATCTATAGATTCGGAGTAAACCCTCTTTACAAGCTTCACTGGATTTAGATTTAATAGAATTTTTTAGATTTCCTAGAAGGTCAAAGAGCAGAGTTTTTATTTGTCTTAATACCATTTTAATACCATGGGAAAGGACGACTATTGAATGCATCGTTATTTACACTAAGAGGTGAAACCAAGACCAGAAGACTCAAATCTAAAATACTTAAAAGAGCAGGCTATAAATTATCTTCAGTTTTTACTCACTTGAGCTCTGTGTCCACGAAGATTGAAATTTGTTCTTTGCGGAAGAACAGAATCAGTGTTTTCTTTCCCATGGATTCCATACATACAGTGAGAGGCGGTAAAAGTTACTCCAACTATACCACGTCCATTACCAGTAGCAAGCCATCCTTCTTGATAGTATGTCGCTCTGTTCAGACGCCATCCAAAAGACTGAAAATAATAATATATATTATTAAAATACTCAGCAGGCGCTGTGGTTAAAAGACATTGTTGTTAAAAAGCTAAGATACATTTTCCGTTTTGCTTCTAGTAGAACTAAAAATTATCTTTAGATTTGGGATAGTTAGGGAAGATTATAAATAGATCAATAGAAGACAATAAATAAATACAAGCTTTAAAAAAAATTTTAAGGATAAAACAAACGAACAATGTAAGACTATTTTAAAAACAATTTTATCTTATTCACTTTAAACTGAATTAGCTGTGGGAAGTAGTATTGCCTCCATGAATATTAATGCTCCCAAGGGTTGCATGGAACATATATACATCCTACCAACCATCTACTGCTTCCATGTATTCCCTCAATACTCAAAATAGTTTGCATGGTAACCACTATACTCCAGCCGTCCCCTATATGTAGCCATTACAGTTTGTACCGGTTGCCCCATGCCTATATTGATGTTACCTGTCACCCAATTCCTAAATTAATACTACCAATCACCCTATACCTACATTGATGTTATTGGTCGCCCTATGCCTACACTGATGCTATCGGGTGCCTCATGTCTCCATGAATACTACCTGTCGCCCCATACCTGGACTGTAACCGTTACTCGGTTTTAAAAAAGGCATAAGAAAAAGGAGGGTGGTTCTTTCGCTCTCTCCTATTTTGTATACCTTTTTGTATAATGTAAAATTTAAATTATAATTTGTATAATTTCTGATAATCATGAGCATACAGCATAGCAATTGAAAAAAAGGATATGGCAGATGATGAGGTAAGAAGTAAGTTTTTTTAGTGGAATTTATGCTAGTCATAGAGGATGAGGTATGGGGGAAGCTTTCTACATTGGTAATGTGCCTTTCAATTGTTCATGTCCATTTGAAAAGCGATATACATCCATGGCCCAACCCTTCTAAACATAATCGTTTGATAAGAGAAAGAAAAGGTTATTTACATATTTTTATGTGACATTTAGTGTTTATTTAAAAGCTGCTAAATAATAGCGCTTTTTGTATTCTAGTTATTAAATAAAATATCTTCCTTTTAGTTCTTACGAATGAAACCCAAAAAACAGTTTGACAAAAGCTGATTCGCTTGACTGTTATTTTAAGTTGTTTAAGTAGGTAAACAGATATCTCTCTTCCGAATGTCAGTTGTCAGTTGATTGGAGAAGGGTCATTCTGCATTTTCCATAATGTAGACTATGTTGAAAATTTGGTATAGTATTTTGACTAAAATTTCGTTTATGTTTCGCTGAAATATTAAACGAAACATACGTACTATTTTACATTAAAAATGAAGGGTAGGAGAATGTTTAGATTTTGTACTTTTTTCAGTGCTATTTAATAGTAGACAAAATCACGTCTTTTTGAATGTAAGCTCGTTTAATATGGAGGAGAGCCCCCTCCAAATTTTTCCCTTTTCTTTTTTTAGGGTGCGCTACCTCTAATGAAAGTTAAAACTAGTCTTTTATCTCTTTTTGTGGAGAAAATATTTAAGCAGGTGTGAGGACCGATAAGATAAAGAGCCACTGATGGAGGGGAGATCTCACTCCCAGAGGACATCCTAGGAATGCTCTCATATTATTATAACTCACATGAGCAATTGAATGATATGGGTGATCCTCCGCATCTAGAATTGCAGCATCCAAGTTGTTCAAATTCTTTTTATATAGTTTCCTTCTTTAAAATTTGTCTATTTTTGCCTCACACCTCTGCTATGCGGAAAATATTGTAATTTTCTAATCAACACAAAGCTTTTAAAGAAGTAATACGTTATTTCAGATTATATGAAAATCTTGCAAAAAACTTGGCGACATAAAAACCTAAAAACGAACAGAATCCCCGCCCAATCCTTTACTCTTTCTTTTAAAGATCCACTCCTCCCCCACCAAATATTTCAAGATGAATGCACAAAAATAAAAGTGCTTAGATAAAAAAAACTATTTTTCACAATGGTAATATAAGTCTTTATTTTTTTATATTTGCTTTAAACAAGAAAATTTTTGCGCAGATATTTTGAGACAGTTGTTAAAGAGTTTCTTTTCAGTCTCAACCTGGCTTTTTCCTTAAAAAGTTTTCAGTTCAGTAATATATAAATTTTAGCGTAGAATTATGGTTTACGGTGCCCACAGCACCCTTTGTATACAGAACAACAGCAACAAAAGATATTTAATCACAGTAAAGTGTCAAATTCAGCCATTTTGTACAATTAAGCAATAATTAAGCTCGAACCAATCCAAAATGTTATCGTACGAAAGTTATGTTATAGCCAATGAAAGATGTAATCTTTAGGGATTGTTAGAGTTGGATCGGAATAATATTGTGAGCAAATCAAAAGCCTCTTGATATACCTCATGGAAAGTAAGCATGTTCAATTTTATGATCACTCACTGTCATACATCAGTATGAAAAAGGATAGTTGGCATATCAGTACGAGTTTTCGCTCAAAATAGTTGAATTTTTGAAACGCGTTTATGAGAATATTTGCAAAGTGAGAAATCAAAGATCCCCTTGTACCCTAGCCCGAATGAAGGGACTTCAAAAGGGTCTTGCGAGAGAGTATCTACAGAACGAACAATCTACATTAAGCATCGGAATCATATGGTTGGTTGTAGTCATTATCTAAAAATTTAAATTTTTCCCTTCGCATATAATACAATGCTCTATTATAGGCGTAGTTCAATCAAGGCTACGTAGGCCGAAAAATTTGTCAAAAGTAAATGCCTTCTAATTTCGAGATATTGCACATTCAAAAACCCAGCTGCCTTTAAAAATACTACTTTTGTACACAGGATTTGGATAAAATCATGCACACTTACAATCAACGTCCCCATGACTCTTTATCTAGCCTTAGTCCTCTTGAAGTAATCAAGGCATCCATGACAATACACTTGACACTCTTCTTAAGGAATTCTCTAATGAAAGGGAAGCAAAAGATAAATTCTCTGTCGATGATACAGTTCTAATCAATCGAACTACTAACACTTTTGAAAGGGGAACTACTTATAGTCCACCAAGCTTTTAAAGTGTCAAAAGTCCTAGACACTAAATCTGTGACATTTCGTCAATGATCAGAGTTTGTAACTTGCAGCCCCTCCCTAGGGAGCTGTGGGGGATTAAATCGTCCTCAAAGACATAGTTATTAGGCTTTCGACTAAGATGAAAAAAATGGCTATCTCAAAATTTGGATCTGGTGATTTGGGAAAGATGAGCAGAGGAAGGGGCCTAGGTGCCCTCCAATTGTTTGGTCTCCTAAAAAGGGCACTAAAGCTTTTAATTTCCATTACAATGAGCCCTTGCACAACGTTTGAGGACCGGTGGGTCAATACATTCACCCCTGGGAAAAAAACAAGTAAACACACATCCATGATCACGTAAAAGATTATTTAAAAAGCCCCACAAATGAGAAACTTCTGACTTTCAAAGAGTATAGAAATCGGCTGAATAAAATTAAATGATACGCTGAAAGATCTTATTTCGAAAAAGAGTTTGAACAGATAAATGGAAACATGAAGCGGACTTGGATTAAAATCAATGAGTCACTGGGCATAGAAAGGAAAAGGACCAGATTAAAATGATGAATTTCAGTGAAAAATTGTTAATGATCCAAAAGAAATTGCGGAAAATTTATGCAACTATTTTTCAGAGGAAGGTTTTTAAGCTGTGCCATGAAGCAGTTAAAAGATCAAAAAGTCCACCAGTCCTCAAACTTAAACCTCGTCATGTTACCTCTGAATTCTTTTTTACAAATTGTGATGAAAATGAAATAAGTGAAATAATTATGAGAATGGAATCACAATCTTGTGGAGTAGATGAAGTATCGTTAAAAGTTGTTAAAGCAACAAAAACAATTGTTATTCCTATTTTGACTCATCTGATTAATTTATCGCTTGAAGAGGGAACTTTTCCAGAAATACTTAAATTAGCCCGAGTGCTAACCCTTCAAGCAGGGAAGTCAAAAATGAACCCAGTAATTACCGACCCATTCATATTTTACCTTTTTTTTGAAGATTTATGAGAAAGTAGTCCATAAAAGAACGTATGATTACCACCAGGAGCAGAATCTTCTATGTGATACCCAATTTGGCTTTCGCAAAGGACTTTCTACGGACCTTGCAATTTTTAAATTGGTTGACTGGGTGAAGGATGCGTTTGATAAAGGCTTAATACCCACAGCTTTACTTTTAGACGTTAAAAAGGCATTTGACACTGTTGATCATGATAAATTACTCCAAATTCTTGATTTATTTGGTGTACGTAATGTGGCTTTCATATGGTTTCGTTCGTATTTTATTAATAGAGCTCAAGCTGTACAAAATGCAAACGCAACATCAGAGTGCCATCTTTTACCGTGTGGAGTGCCACAAGGTTCAATAATGGGACCACGGCTATTTCTCATTTATATTGACTATTTTAAATATTATTTATCTGAAACTAATATCATAATATTTGCAGATGACACACTTCTTTTTGTTGCATGTGAAAATCTACCTTCTTTATTTAGAAAAATGGAAATTGCTCTGACTGAATTTATATTATGGGCTGATTTACAGTATTTAACACTAAATTATGGTAAAACCAATTACATTTTATTTTCTAGAATCGAATCAGTCAAAACAGACTTCAATTTAAATGTAAAAAATAATATCATAAATAGAGTAAAAACCTGTAGATATCTTAGATTTGTTATTGATAAGAATATTTTGAAGAATGAACATGCTAAATTGATTGGTAACAAGCTTTCAAAGTCCCTTGGAGTTATCCACCATCTTAAATTCCGTTTCCCTAAAAAAAAAAAAAATCCCGAAAATGACTTATCATTATAATTTTCATCCCCATTTGTCTTATGGATGCTCTATATGGGCAGGGAACTTCATCTCATGTTATAAGAGAATCCAGATCATCCAAAATAAGGCCGTTGAAATTATATCACCTCTTCAGCATTCAGATAACATCAACCTCCATTTCAAACTTACTCAATATTTGATATTTTAAAGACTAGTTATTTTCAGATAGCAACTTTTTGTTTTATATATTTTAACAACCTCCTTCCATCGTCATTTGAATATTTATTCACTTTAAATCAAGATTTGCACACTTATGAAACGCGAAATTCATGTGACATTGTCCACAAGACACCGTCAACAAAAAGAGCTTCTTTTTTAAATAGATTTTTTGCACCAGCTATCTGGAATTCAATCCCCTTGGAAATCCGGGACTCAAATAACCTTATTCCCATCAAGCGAGCAGTGAAGGGTCGTTACAGAAATACTGTTTAGATTTGGATATCGTGTGGTCCTCCTTTTTTCGGTCTTTTTCTTTTCTTTTCTTTTCTTTTTTTTCTTTTCTTTCTCTTCGTCACCCCCCCTTTTTATTTTTTTTTATAAATCCGACCGACTCGTTGTTTCGGTTTGTTGATTGTTTAATTATTCTTTACTTAAGTTTCAGCCCAAGTCAAACACTTTTGTGCTTTCCTGGCAGATTATGTACATGTAATTATTTGTTTTTGTTTAAATAATATATGATTGAACTGAATTGAATTGAATTTCTTGTCTTTCTTTGGGCAGCCACTTGAGTTTATGCTAAGTGCTATATAACTTTGTTATTAAAGGAATTTAACTGAAATTAAAAAAAAATAATCGAGTTTCATTTCAATACAAAACTTGAAAACCTTGACAAAATTTGAAAATGATGAAAAACTTTCCAGCTGAAAACAAAGCCTTTTAAAGCTTTATGACGAACAATTTATTAACAATCAACAACTTGAGATAAAAATTTTAAATCTATGTTTCCACTCGACAAAATTTGAAATTTAGCAAAACCTACAGCAAATTCTTGGAAAACTTTGTAAAAAATAGTGAAAACTAAACTAAACTGGTGAAAAATCTCATCAAAATAGCCCAAAATGTATATTCACTTCAATAAAATTTCAGATCGACAGTATAATGCAAACATAAAGTTTGAAAATCTCGTTTTACTCTCAACTGTAGGAAAAATCGTGTTTACCTGAGACACATCTAAAGTCAGTGTATATGTATGTATGCACGTGTGGAAATAAGTATTTATGTATGTGTGTACGTTTGTATGAATGTATCTATTCATTCTTTCATTCTTTATTAGGTGGTAGCTATCACTACAACCAAGATATATTTCTTGCACATAGTATGAACTTTCTCAATCTAGAAATAGACATTAAAATTGTTGATTCGTAGTGAAAGTGACTTACTTCAGGGATATCGTCAGGTACTTTCCCCATCCATGACAAAGCTTGAATAGCCGAATCACTTTGAACTGGTGTCCCTGGTTCCAAAAATATATGCATCGTTTATATAAGCCTGGAAGTCAAAATAACTTCACGAAAATATTAAACAAAAACCGGCTTTGCATGTTTATAAGACATGGTAAAAAAGAGATACAAACCATTGGCTATAGATTTTTTTTTTGACCATGTCATTTGTACCCAGTAAAAATAGAAAGTCTCTTATGAAACCAGTAAAAAACTCACAAATTGGCATTTAGATTATCGCGCTTTTCTTTTGCTAGACCTCATAAAACAGATAGTTCATGGTAACGAGCTGTAAATAAGGATTGGCTTGTGCTAATGGTAAACAAAAATCTAAAAAATGAGTTTTCATTAGAACCTACGTAACAAAAGAATCGAATTTTTATGGTGATCTATTTAAAAAAATATTCTTCCAAAAAGGAAGTTTTTCAAAGAAACGTAGGGGAGGCCGGGGTTGATCCAAGCGCGAGTTTTAAAACGGTATATGCCCGAGCTAGGTAGCTGACATGTGGAAAGATATACGCCGGAGGCATAGTCATACCAGACACATTACCCAATCAGATTTTACCGTGTTTCTTTGAAGTAGTGCGTGAAACGTTCTTTAAAACCACAGGAACCAAAGTTCGGATTCAGGCAGGACGGCTGAGATCCGTGGCTGATCAATATTCCATATCTTGTAGCAGTGCCATGGATACGGTTTGCCGCTTCCCCTTATCCACATCGATTTCATAACATTCTTTTCCTAGTTGAGTGAGAAGCTGACAAGCATATATTAAAAGAGGATGGAACGCCCTCTCCTTTTCCAGAGGTTTCGAAATCGTACTACGAAGACCATCAAATGAGGGTGTGGAGTTATAGCGAGAAACCTGAAAATTTTGCCGTAGATACAGGAAAGAAATAAAGAGATGGACAATGAATTGGACAAGGATGAACAAAGTAATATACTAACCTGCCATGGTCAGTTTAAGAATTAATCCAACAAAGGTCAAACTCATGTCTGCCCATTCTGAAATTCCTCCTTCTGTATCCCTAAACGCCAAAAGCATTGAGAAAAATGGAAAATTTGTCTACCTCAGATCTCTTGTGGATTTGAAGTGGGGATCAGACCAGGAAATTGAAAAGCATATTTGACTAGCTTCTACAAATTTTGATCAGCTTACTAAATCATTGTGGAAGTCTAAATGCGAAAGCCTCACTCCAAAAGTTAGAGTATACGAAGGTATCGTGAGAACTACTCTCCTCTATGGGTGTGAAACTTCCTCTTCAAAGCTCAAAAAAGTAAAAAGCTGTACGTAGTTCATCACAATTCCCTCCATTGTATTCTATAGTCCCAGTGTCATAAATGAGTATGCAGGAAGTAGTTCTGTGAGTGTTGTAAACAACAGTATCCAGTGTTGGAAATTATAAATAGACAACGGTTCGTTTGGTTGGGCCATTGTCTAAGGTATAAAAACGACCAAAGCAGCTCGAAGTCTGCTATTAAAGTACAGCCACTCGGAAGTCAGAAACGTTCACCTGCAGGCCAGAAGCAGAGTTGCCACTCATCGAGAAAAAATCACTACGTTTTAGTGATTTTCTTATTGATTTTTTGGTTTCCTTCTATAATCTAGTGATTTGTGTGAAAGCATGGGAGGAGTTGAGATAAGGCCATGAAAATTCCTTAACAGACACAAATTCACTCTGAATTAGTTCATGATTTTTGGTCAACTTATAAAAAAGCTTTCCAAGTTTTTGGCAATTTGGATTCTTGTGGAGACAAGGGGTGAGGTGGAAACTACGAATAGCTTTGACAACAGGGCTGGAACTACCTTACCCAAGGACGTCATAGGCCTAGGCTCTAAGCAACTAAGGAATAGCTCAAATCTTGTGTTTTATAATACTTGGCAGTTGTTTTCAATTTGACCAAAATAGTTTTATTGACGTATTGTCTTCATTTCTAAAAAATGAAAAATAGTTAGACAAACTAGAAGAATATCAGTTTTACTATCAGTCATATAGCTATAATCAGTCGGAAAAATACAAATAAAATTGACAAGCGACGTACAGAATGGTTATGATTTGAAAACCTATCCTTTTTTCCGAGTTACTGTTTATATAATCGCCATATTATAATGTTTTCGTAAGAAATTATTAACATTATAACAAAAGTTATACTGGCCAATATGATGTTTCCTTTGTGTCTTAGTGAAAGCAATTAAAAAAATAAAAAGTTGTTCTGAAGGGAGTAAAGATTAAAGACGAAATATAAAACAGAAAAAAATTATTACTTGGCAGATTACGCATCACATATCTGGAAGATTAATTCGGATAAATCGACTCATAATGTTTCGCTACATTTATGGAATTCTGAAAAACTAGTGCTTTACTAAAGCACAAGATTGGCGCTACAGAACACAATTAGGAGCAGAAAAAGGACCAGAAAAAGGAATTGTGTTAGGAACACAATTAGGAACAGAATTAGGAGCAAAAAAACTCTACTGAAAATAAATGATTATCTTATATAGCTCTTGGTTGTCTTACATCGGCCATGAAATCAGTAAATTTTAGTGTATAGATTAGTGTTGAACTGGTCAAACTTTGATGATAAAACTTGCACTTTTTTTAATAGTTTTGTTTGTTTTTTGGGTTGTAAGAGTATACAAAATAGACCTAAATCTGACACTAAAGATTTTTGTTTCGAGGCAGTGCAACTAAAAAGTCACATGAGGTTTTTTTTTAGTTCGAGTGTTGTACATACATTAGTCTTACTTCATATTCCTCTTAAGCTTTCCCTATCTAAATCTGGAATTGTTTAACAACAAATCAAGAGGTATGCAGCCCTCGATATCTTTGGGAAGCTATAGGTAAAAAAAATACTATTGACTATGAAACAGTTTTCTAAATGAAATATATATTTTTGATTTTAATGACCTGCTAACTTGTCACCTGTCACATGTATTTTTATTATTCATTGGATACTTCTTCCAAAAACATAGTAACGATATTGAACTAAGTTTGCTTGTGAAATTTATCTAAATGTTAAAGTTTAATACTAAAAAAAATTCAAATGCCATTATAGGTATCAGTTTTTAAGGGAGTGGCACCCACCTTTTGCTGGTGGTCAGCATCTTATATTGCAAATGGTATGAAAAAACACCAGACCGTTTTATTTTTTTAAATTGTTCTTCCCTCTACCGAAAAAATTCTTGTGCTCTGTAATGCTTGCAACAGAGACAAATTTCTAAAATTTTCAAATCCAAAAATTTGAATGGTTACCTTGACCTAGAACCCATCTTATCCCGTTTCTAAGCACCAACATATGCTGCAAGCCCATTTCTTACAGTTTAGCTTGCATAGTTCCACAGCTTTCTGACCAATAATAAAAGCCTAACTTTTTCACTTGCCTACAGTTACAAAATTTTAAAAGGAAAATCCTGTGCTAATGCCCCACTTGCGTTTAAAAGGGAAAGAGAAAGGGAAAGGAAATGAAAGAGAGAAAGAAGGAGATAGAGAAGTGCGCTTCGAATAACAAAAAAGAAAGGTAAACTATCTGCGTTTGGCTTTACAATCAAACAGTTCGTGGTAACGAACTGTAGTAAGGAGCAACCCGGCTCAATAGTAAACGAAACTCTAAAAAACGGAATTTTGATACTAAAGATGCATCAAAAGAATCGAATTTCATGCTGATTCTAAATATATAAATTTCATCAAATTTAATCTTTGTCATCAAAAGTTACGAGCCTGAGAAAATTTGCCTTATTTAGGAAAATAGGGGGAAACACCCCCTAAAAGTCAAAGAACCTTTACGAAAATCACACCATCGCGTTCAGCTTATCAGAGAACCCTATGGCAAAAATTTTAAGCTCCTGACAACAAAAATGTGGAATTTCGTTTTTTTTCCAGAAGACAGATCACGGGTGCGTGTTTGTTTGATTGTTTTTTTTTTGTTCTTTTTTCCAGGGGTCACCGACCTGGTCGTACCGACCAAGTGGTCGCAGAATCTCGCAAGAGGGCTCATTCTAACGGAAATGAAAAGTTCTAGTGCCCTTTTTAAGTGACCAATAAAATTGGAGGGCACCTAGGCCCCCTCCCAGGCTCATGTTTTCCCAAAGTCAACGAATCAAAATTTTGAGATAGCCATTTTGTTCCGCATAGTCAAAAACCATAATAACTATGTCTTTGGAATGACTCACTCCCCCAAAGTCCCTGGGGGAGGGGCTGCAAGCTACAAACTTTGTCCAGTGTTTACATACAGTAATGGTTATTGGGAAGTGTTAAGACGTTTTCAGGGGGATTTTTTTGGTTTGGGGATGGGGTTGAGGAGAGGGGGCTATATGGGAGGATCTTACCTTGGAGGAATATGTCATGGGGGAAGAAAAATTCAATGAAAAGGGCGCGGGATTTTCTAGCATTAACATAAAAAAAAACAATGAAAAAGTAAACATGACAAAGTTTTTTCAACTGAAAGTAAGGAGTAGCATTAAAACTTTAAACGAACAGAGGTTATTACGCATATGAGGGGTTCTAAGAATACTTTAGCATAAAGAGCGAGGTATTTAGGAGGCGATAAATACCTTGCTCTTTAAGCTAAAGTATTTTTAGTAATTTCAACTATTTATTCCACGGCCTTTCTGATTCAGGGGTCATTCTTAAAGAATTGGAACAAAAATTAAGATTTAGTGTAAAGAGCGAAATATTAACGAGGGGACAAACCCCCTCATATACATAATAAAAATATAAGAATATAAAAGTTTGTTACGTAAGTTAATTCTTAAGTTACGTATAGTTTTTACTAATAAAAACGTTCGTTAAAAATTAAAAGTTCTAGTTGTCTTTCTAAGTAGCCGAAAAATTGGAGGACAACTAGGCTTCCTTCCCCACCCCTTATTTCTCAAAATCGTCTGATCAAAACTAAGAGAAAGCCATTTAGCCAAAAAAGAATTAATATGAAAATTTCATTTTAATAATCTATGTACGGAGAGCCAAAATCAAAAATGCATTAATTCAAAAACGTTCAGAAATTAAATAAAAAAAAACTGATTTTTTTAGCTGAAAGTAAGGAGCGACATTAAAACTTAAAACGAACAGAAATTACTCCGTATATGAAATGGGTTGTCCCCTCCGCAATCCCTCGCTCTTTACGCTAAAGCTTTTAATTGTTTTAAAAAGCAGAATTGTGGCAAAGAGTCAAACTTTAGCGTAAAGAGCGAGGGACTGCGGAGGGGACAACCCATTTCATATACGGAGTAATTTCTGTTCGTTTTAAGTTTCAATGTCGCTCCTTACTTTTAGTTTAAAAAACTAGCTTTTTTATTTAATTATAGTTTAGATCTACTTTATTTTCACGTGTTCCTTTCCTATTGATTGATGGGATTGACCTTTGTACTCTGTAAATAGAGCAATACATGATTCTTTAAATAAACTTACGCTCAGGTCAGACTGATCATTAGTTTATCATTCCATTATTCAGAATTTTCAAGCTACTACTTATTCCAACCAGGAAACTGCTTCCATTTAAATTGAGGGGCAAGTTATACTTATTCTAGGAAACCTTTACAACAATAATCATAAGATACTGGTTCCAAGGAGACTTTCCTGATAAGTTTTCTCCCAGGAACAGTCCGCGCATTGCAAGACGTCAGGTCGATAATTCTACGTACGGCAACTAACACATCAATCTCCTTGTTCAATTTACGCTAAATATTAAGAAAAGCATTAAGAAAAATACGTGATGTGTATTAAATAAACTTATCTAGGAATGGGCAATATGCACGTGTATCTATGACTGCATGGGATGGTAATTCAATAATTTATAAAAAAAAACCAAAAGCAGAAAATTGTTCCAGTACCTTTTAGCTGAGAGGGGAAACTTGTATCGCGGGTTCTTCTGCTAAAAGGGTAGCAATGTTGCCTCTAAATTTGTCACAGGGAGTGCAATAGCGCTCCCTAATCAAAGAGCGACTTGGCTTCCATGTACTTCTTCCTGGCCACATTGTTTGGAAGGGGTTGTCCAAAAAATGTCGAGGGCCTCATTTGGATGGATATTGAAAGTTTTATTGTGACTAATCAAGATTCAAAAGTGATTGGAGGGCAACCATCCCCTTTCACCCTTTCCAGATGCCGCCCTCCCAAACACTGATCTCCGTTTAGATTAAAGTCATTTTGTTTAACAGAGTCAGAGAGTCCAATAACTACGCCTCGTGGGAACATGTTACCTCCCTCAGCCCTAGGACTAGGGTTGTAAATTATGTAATCTAACCAATGTTTAAATATAAAGTTCATTATTGGGAAAGGAGGGAAGGTTTTATCCTAGGTATATTTGAAAAAACTAAAGCTTCTAAGGTGAAAGTTTGGTGAATGTTTAGGGAGACGTTGACATCTTAGGAACAAATACAGTATCATAGGCAGTGCAATAGCACTACATGTGGTGGGCGATGTGGGCACAATGTATTATTTAGTTATTTGTGTAGACCAGGACACTTCGTACCGAAGGAGTCGTCGTAAAAACTTTGAAAAGAACTCATTCGATTGAAAATTGAATGAGCTAGTGTTCTTTTAACAGTCGAAAGTGATAGGACGGCAACTAACTCCGTCCCATGCCAACCACTTCCCCAAACACATCCAATCAAAATTCGAGATAACTCTTTTGTTCAACGATGTTGAAAGGCCCGGAAATCATGTATTTGAGGATGACAACCCCCTCCCTCAGAGCCATCTGGACAAGATTCAGAGTGGTCGGAAGGTTTATACCCTCCCCCCAGACCACATATTTTCCTGGAATGCATCTGATAGAAATTTTGAGATGGTCATTTTTTGTCTTGGAAACTTTGAAAAGAGTTCATTCGATTCGAAATTGAAAGGGCTAATGCCCTTTTAATTGTCAAAAGTGATTGGAGGGTATCTAACCCCCTGCCACATCTACCATTTCTTCGAAAACAAATAATCAAATTTTTAGGTAGCCATTTTGTTCAAAGTGTATTGTTCATTTTGTTCAAAGCCATTTTGTTCATATATATATATAAATAAGTTGTCTGTGTGTGTGTGTCGAGTTACGTCATGTTTGTGTGTCAACTGACGTCATGTTTGTCGACTGACGTCATTATAAGGATTGAGCTGTATGCGTCATGAAGTTGTTTGTAGACTGCCGTCATGTTTGTCAACTGATGAAATTACATACCGGGACACAGGGAATATAAATGACGACCGGGACACAAGGACACAGCTACAACGGGGACGCCGGGGGCACAGGCGGGATATATAAATGACGACCGGGACACAGGGATTGTTCGAATAGAAATTACAGACCGGGACACCGGGACACAAATGACGACCAGGACACCGAGACACAGGGAATATAAATGACGACCGGGACACTCAAAGAGAAATTACAAACTGGGACACCGGGACACAAATGACGACCGGGACACAGGGAATATAAATGACGACCGGGACACAGGGACACATCATTAGAATAATGAGGTATAGATCTGAATACGGATTGTTTTTCCCATGGACAATTATATGTTGCATGTTCAAGAGTCAGTAAACCTGACAATCTATTTATATGCAACACACACACACACACACACATATATATATATATATATATATATATATATATATATATATATATATATATATATATATATATATATATATATATATATATATATATATATATATATATATATATATATATATATATATATATATATACTAGCTGTTGGGGTGGCGCTTCGCGCCACCCCAACACCTAGTTGGTGGGGCGCTTCGCGCCCCCCCAAGCCCCCCCCCGCGCGCGTAAGTCGTTACGCGCCATATTAGTTACGTGCCATTGTAGTTGTGTCCCTGTGTCCCACCTGTGAATATAGATAGATTTATATATGTGTTTCAAACTACGTAAAAATTGCGAATATACAACATTTTTGGCTTTCCCACTACTGGGAGCTTTCCGTTTCCAATTGCCAGCAATTGATCTGAAAAAAAAAGTCATCGTTTTGCAATCGGACACGCATATTTGTAGTTAATTTTAATATTTTTACGTGTGCCCATAAATTAGAATTTTTCAGGTAAGCATTCATTTCGTCTGCAGGAGTTAAACTACGTACAAATTGCGAATATACAACATTCTTGGCTTTCCCATTGTCTGTGCATATACAAAGCCGTATGTACTAATAATGACGTCATATGCAAACGCTCTTTTTACAAACAAACAAACATGCATACACACAACTCGTTTTTATATAGATAGATAGATAGATAGATACAATACAAATTAACTGCGTAAAACTTGCGAATATACAACATTCTTCGCTGTCCAATTGTCGCTGCATATAAATAGATTGTCAGGTTTACCGACCCTCGAACATGCAACGTACAATTGTCCAAGGGAAAAACAATCAGTATTAAGATCTATACCACATTTTTCTAATGATTGACCTTGAGCTTTGTTAATGGTGATTGCAAATGCTAATCGAATTGGGAATTGCAATCTTTTAAATTGAAAAGGCAGATCCGTTGGAATCATGGGAATGCGAGGAATAAGAACAGCCTCACCCTCAAAAGGCCCTGTCAAGATTGTGGCCTCTATTAGGTTTTCCATTGTTTTTTTTTACGGAAAGTCGCGTGCCATTGCAAAGTTTTGGTGGGTTGATATTTCTTAAAAGTATTATTGGTACGCCTATTTTTAGTTGTAGCACGTGTGGTGGAAACCCTGAAAGATCTATGGAATTTAAAAATTCAGATGGATAATTAACCGCTTCATTTGGTTCCAAAACTGTGTCGACTGACTTGTAAAGGACTGCCTGGTCTCAAATCTTGGTCAAAACAATATTGTTGATTTCGTGGACGTCTATATTTTTGTGTGCGAGAATCGCTCTTTCACTTAGCCATTTATTATTTTTATAATTTTTTAGAATATTCGGAAATACTTTTTCAATCAATTCATTTTTTGGACGTCACTAAATTTCAGAAATCAGCAGGTAGTTGTATGTCCTGAAATTGAGTCTACTGGGAGCTTTCCGTTTCCAATTGCCAGCAATTGATCTGAAAATGTTTGACCAGAGTCATCGTTTTGCAATCGGACACGCATATTTGTAGTTAATTTTAATATTTTTACGTGTGCCCATAAATTAGAATTTTTCAGGCAAGCAGCAGCTTCCTCGGGTGTTGCCATTGTAGGTTCTTCAGTCATTTTACAATTAGAAATTTCTCTTTCAACGGTCTTCTTACAATTAAAAATTTGTCTTTGAACGATATTCTTAAATACCTGTGTCCTTGTCGTCATTGATATTCCCTGTGTCCCAGGCGTCATTTGTGTCCCGGTATCCCAGTCTGTAATTTCTCTTTGAGTGTCCCGGTCGTTATTTATATTCCCTCTGTCCCGGTCGTCATTTGTGTCCCGGTCTGTAATTTCTCTTTGAGTGTTTTTTCTTTTTAGTATTTTTTAGTTTTTTACATTTTTTCTTTTTTCAGTTTTCTTTTTCTTCTTTATTTTTCAGCTTCACTATGAAATACATATCGCCGAACCTTTGTTTTTTTAACTAAAATCTGGTAGGCATTGATGACCTTATCCAAGTCAAAATCCCAAACCCAATCTTCATCGCTATCATTTTCAGTTTTGATATGTTTTGACTCTCGCTGTCCAGGTGGATCTTCATCTAACTGCGCGGTTTTGCGTTCTTTAGCCTCAAGCCTGTTTCCTTGCTGTTCTTTTGATTCCTCGGCACGCTTTCTTTTCTGAATTTCTCTATCAGCAGCAAGTTTTTTGGCATAGACTCTTTGAGCATCTTCATCGGCTTTTGCCATTATAAGTTCATCAGTCATTTTAAACTTAAACATTAATAGATATCTACGTGAACATATATGTCTTAAATATCTTTAATGACGTCACCGTCATAGCAAAAATGACGACAACTAACTTCATGACGTCAGTCGACACAGAAACATGACGTCATCTGACAGACAGACACACAGACAGACAACTTATTTTTATATATATAGATATATCTACTCACAGGTGGGACACAGGGACACAACTACAATGGCGCGTAACTAATATGGCGCGTAACGACTTACGCGCGCGGGGGGGCTTGGGGGGGTCAATTCAGAGTGATAGGGGGGTGGATGAATCCCCCCCAGAATGTTCAACGTAGTTAAAAGGTCTGGAAACTATGTCTTTGAGAATGAACCCTCCCCCCCGAGTCCTCAGGGCAGGGGTTGTAAATTATCCCCAGGGGTATATAAGGCATATACAGAAAAGGTGATCATTAAAAACTCTGTAATTGGCTCTTTCGAATAGAAAATAGATGTTCTAGTGCCCTTTTTAAGATTCAGAGTGATTGGAGGCTGAATATCCCCCCCTACACCTCTTTTTTCCATAAGTACATCTCATAATAATCTTTAGATGGCCATTTGTTGTCGTATAAAATTCAAAAAAGCTCACTCGATTGAAGACTGAAAGGAGTAGTGGTCTTTTCAATGTTCAAAAGTGATTGGAGGGCAACTAACCCCCCTCCCACACCCACCATTACCCCAAACACACACAATCATAATTTTGAGAAAGCCATTTTGTTCAAAGTATTTGATAGGTCCAGAAATTATATCTTTGAGGGTTATAACCCTCCGCACGGCCCTCAGGGCAAGGACTGTAGGTTATGCTCTGCTGGCACATCATATATTACAGGGAACACAATATCACGGCCTAAGTAAAGAGCGCTGTGGGCACAGTCCATTTTTTTTTTTTTTTTTTTTTTTTTTTTTTTTTTTTTTTTTTTTTTTTTTTTTTTTTTTTTTTTAGTTTTAGACCGGGGTAATTCGTATCGAAGGAGTTGTTGTAGAAACTTAGAACTGGGTTCATTCGATTGGAAACTGAAAGGGCTAGTAAGCTACTCTTTTTAATCGTCGAAAAGAATCGGAGGGCAACTAACACCCCTCCCAGACCCACCATTTTCTCAAATGAATTCAATCAAAATTTTGAGATGGCAATATTGTTCAGCGTAGTTAAAAGATCTAAAAATCACATCTTTGAGGATAACGCCCCCCCCTGTCCTTGGGACAAGGGTTTTAGGTTTTGCGCTGGTGGCTTATAAAAATTTTATAGAAAGGATGGTTGTGTAAACTTCGGAGGGGCTCATTGGATCGGTAATCAGAAGTTTTAGTACCTTTTTTTAGATCCAGAGTGATTGGAGGGTGGATACACCCCATACCTCATATTTTCCTGAAATGCAACTTATGAAAATTTTGAGGTGGCCACTTATTGTCGTAGAAACTTCAAAAAAGGCTCATTTGATTGGAAATTAAAGAGCTTAAATTTTGAAATGGCAAATTGCTGTCATAGAAACTTCGAAAAAGGCTCGTCCGAATGGAAACTGAGGAGACTAGTCCCCCTTTTAATAGTTCAAAATGATTGGAGTGGCCCCCCTTAACTAACCCCCTCACACGCCCATTATTTACCCAACCATATCTAACCAAAATTTTGAGATAACCATTTTGCTAAGCGTAATAAAAAGGTCCAGAAATCATGCCTTTGACGATGACAACCCCCCACCGTACTCGAGGCAAGGATTGTAAGTCATGCCTTAGGGGTATGTAAGGTTTTTACAGAAGGGTGATCGTATAAAATTTGGAGGGGGCTCATTGGATTGATAATCAGAAGTTCTAGTGCCCTCTTCAAGAATAAGAGTAATCGGAGGGTGAATACCCTCCATGCCTCGTATTCTCCAGAAATGCAACTTATAGAAAATATGAAATGGCCATATGTTGTTATAAAAAACTGAAAAGGCTCATTTAATTGGAAATTGAAGGGCTTAGTGCTCTTCTTAATGTTCAAAAGTGACTGGAGGGAAATTAAATCCATCACACGCCCACCGTTTACCCAAATACATCCAATCAAAATTTTGAGATAACTATTTTGTTCAACGTAGTTAAAAGGTCTGGAATTATGTCTTTTGGGATGAAAACCCCTACCGCCCTCGGAGCAAGGGTCGTAAGCTATTCCCTGATGACATCCAAGGTTTTTATAGAAAGGATGGTCGTATAACCTCTGTAGTGGTTCACTGGATTGGTAATCTGGAGTTTTAATACCCTTTTTAAAGATTCAGAGTGATGAGAGGGTGGACAACCCCCAACACTACACCTCGCATTTTCCCGAAATACAACTTATAACAATTTTGAGATGGCTATTTGTTGTCATAGAAACTTCAAAAGGCTCATTCGATGGAAAATTGAAGGAGTTAGTGTTTCTTTACATAGTTTTAAAAGTGAATTGAAGGAAACTAAACCTGTCACACGCCCAACACTTACCTGAACACATCAAATCAAAAGTTTGTGATTGCTATTTTGTTCAACGTAGTTATAAGGTCCGTAAATTATGTCTTTGAGGATGACAACCCCCCTGCCACCCCCAGGGCAAGGGTTGTCAGTTATAACCTGAGGCCATATAAGATTTATATAGAAAGGGTGGTCGTATAAACTTCGGAGGGGCTCACTGGATTTGTAATCGGTAGTTTTAGTGCCCTTTTTAAGATTCAGAGTGATCGGAGGGCTGATACCCTCCCATACCTTGTACTTTCCCAAAATGCAACTTACAGAAATTTTGACATAACCATTTGCTGTCGTGGAAAACTTAGAAAAAGGCTCATTCGATTGGAAACTAAAGGGGTTAGTGCCTCTTTTAATATTCAAAAGTGATTGAAGGGGAACTAACCCCGCTTACACTCTACCATTTACCCAAACACATTAAATCAAAACTTTCATATAGGTATTTTCAGCATGATTAAAAGATCCAGAAATTACGTCTTTGAGGATGAAATCTCCACATCCCCCCCGCCCCTGGGGCAAGGGTTTTAAATTATGTGCTGGGGCTATTTAATATTTTTATGGAAAGGGTGGTCGTATAAATTTTAGATGGTCATTGGACTGGTAATCAGAAGTTTACTACCCTTTTAAGATTCAGAGTGATCGATGGGTGGTTATCCCCCCCCACCCCGTATTTTTCCCGGAATACAACTTATAGAATTTTTGAGATGGCCAAATGCTGTCGTAGAAACTTCGAAAAGGGCTCCTTCGATTGGAAATTGAAGGGGCTATTGCCACTTTTAATAGTCATAAGTGATAGGAGGGGAACCAACCTCCCTTACACGCCCACCACTTACCCAAACCCATCGAATCCAAACTTTGAGATTGCCAGTTTGTTCAGCATAGTTAAAAGGTCTGGAAATCATGTTTTTGGAGATGATAACCCCCCGCCGCCCTCTAGACAAGGATTGTAAGTTGTGCCCTAGGGGTTTATAAGGTTTTTATAGAAAGGGCAGTCGTAAAAAATTTTTAGAGGCTCATTGGATTGGTAATAAGGAAGTTTTGGTACCACTTTTAAGATTCAGAGTGATCAGAGGGTGGATCAATTCCAACCCACTCCTCGTCTTGTTCCAAAATGCAACTTATATAAATTTTGAGATGACCATTTTCTGTTGTAAAAACGGTTCACAAAATGCTCATTTGATAGGAAATTTAAGGTTCTAGTGCCCCTTTTAATAGTCAAATGAAATTGGAGATCAACTAACCCCCTTCACATGCCCACCATTTTGTCAAACACATCAAATCAAAATTTTGAGATAGCCATTTTGTTAAATGTAGTTGAAAGATCCGGAAATTACGTCTTTTAGGATAACAACCCTTTCCCCACAGCTCTCAGGGAATGGTTTTTAGTTGTATCCTGGGGTCATATAAGGTATCATAAGCAGTGCAAAAGTGCTGTCTAAGTAAAGAGCACTGTCGGTACAATGTTTTTTTCTTTTTATATCGATGTTTATATTTTTGAATGTTTATTCTATATTGAAGGAGTTGTCGTAGAAACTTCGAAAAGGATTTATTCAATTGGAAATTGAAACGGCTAGTGCAATTTTTATTGCTGAATGTTATTTGAGGGCAACTAACAACCCTCCCACGCGCGCCATTCCCCGTAACAGTTCCAATCAAAATTTTGAGAAGGCCATTTTCTTCAACGTAATTAAAAGATCTGTAAATTATGACAGCCCTTCACCCCACCCCTGCCGCCCTCTGGGCAAGGACTGTAAGTTCTGCCCTGGTGGCATATAAGGTTTTTATAGAAAGGGTGGTTGTATAAACTTCGGAGGGGCTTAATACCTTTTTTTAAGATTCAGAGTAATCGGAGGGCGGATATTCCCCCCCCCAAACATCGTATTTTCCAGAAATGCAACATACAGAAGTTTTGAGATGGCCAGTTATTGTCGTAGAAACTTCGGAAAAAGCTCTTTTGATTGAAAATTTTAGGAGCTAAATTTTGAGACCACCTTTTGTTGTCGTAGAAACTCCAAAAAGCCCTCCTTCGACTGAAAATTGAGGGCTAGTCCTCCTGTTAATAGTCAAAATTGGTTTAAAGGAAACCAACCCACCTCATATGCTTTGCACTTTCCCAAATACATCCGATCAAAATTTTGGCTTAGCCATCTTGTTCCATTCACTTAAAAGGTTAGAAAATTATGTCTCTAAGGATGACACCCCCCCCCCATTCATTTAAGGCAAAAATTGTAAGTTTTGCCTAGGGGGTATATAATCTTTATACATAAAGGATGATCTTATAATCTCCTGAGTGGCACTCATTCGGTTAGTAATCAAAAGATCTAATGTCCTTTACAAGATTCAGAGTGCTCCGAAGATGGATATCCCCCATACCTCGTATTTTTCCAAAATAAAACTAATAGAATATATAAGTTTGGCTATTTGTTGTCGTAGAAACTTTGAAAAAGGCTCATTCGATCGAAAATTGAAAGGACCTTATGAAGAGAAAATTAAAAGGAATTGAAAGGCCATTTTGTTCAGCGTAGTTAAAAATTCCTGAAATTGTATCTTTGAGGATAACAACCCCGCCCTCGGAGTAAGGGTTATAAGTTATACCCAGGGGGCGTATAAGGTTTTATAGAAAGGGTGGTCTTATGAACCTCGTAGGGGCTGACTGGATTGGTCATCAGAAGTTTTAGTACCCTTTTTAAGATTCAGAGTAATCAGAAGGCGGATCAAGCCCCTCCCGCCGCATATTTTCTCGAAATGCAACTTATAGAAATCTCGAGATTGCCATTTGTTGTCGTACAAACTTCAAAAAAGGCTTAATCGATTGGATATGGAAGGGGCTAGTTTGGACCATGCTAGTTAGACCAATCTGTTCTAAGAATCTTCGTAATCCGTTGAAAACGACTACAAGCCATATAATGTATTCCCTTATGCCAGTGGTTTCATTTACTTCCCCTGTAAAATTAAAACCTTCTAAAACATACAGAAATCGCCTTCTACAAACACATCAGCCACCTTCTTGTATTTTAGATATGGCTCTTAAGCTTTAACAATGCTCCTTACCCTTAGCAAAATAAGCGTGTTTCTTCTGACGACTCGTGGCAATTCACGCCAGCATGGCAAAATATGGTCATTCGAGGCATCCATGTGGCAACTGCCAGTAGTGATAGCATTGTGGATTCCATGAGGCCCATCGGGGGTGTACAGATGGAGCTACTCGTCGCTGAGGAGTTTGTTACGCACACCTTGGCCTGACGCAATACTATAGCACACGTGTATAGTACGTCTACGCCATAGGGAATGTTTCCAGATGTATGTTACATCATAGGGGATTCTAAGACATGCATGTGTCTGTTACATAATAGGGGGATTGTTACCTTGGTTGTTGTGTGATAGTGTTTGGGGCGGTACGTAATAGTGCTTATTAGAGAACGAGAGTCAAGTGGGGAAGTCCCGGTTACAATTGAGGGGGTATGCACGTAGGTATTGCGTAATAACAGTAAACATGAGGGATGTGACGCAATCTTGCATGTCTTCCTAGAATTATTAAGGGAGAGATAGTCTTACTTGACTTGCTAGATTTTTTGGGAATGACGTAATGGTAGTATACACGTAGGTTTTGCGTAATGACTATATACACATGGGATTTCATTAAGAGATTTCATTTTCTTTCACAATGTTTTTCTCGGGGAAAGATTTTTTGACCAAATTAGGATTCAAAAGAGATTCCCCTCAATGGAACTGTGCTTTGGACATCTGGGCTCTGAAGATCTTTCTAACATTTTAATTCGGCTAATACATTTCGAATGATAACCTATTGCACAGACGAGGGCATTCTCTGTCTGCCTTCTAGAACGATTAAATTGCTCATATGTTTCCTAACCATCTTCACCGAGGCCCGTAACTATCCAGCAAAGCTATTGATTTATTGTCTAGTGAACACATTTGCATGCTACATTACATTAGTGCTCTAACATGACCTAGAGAAATTAAGTTATATAGCAGATGTTACATAGCATCGACTTTAGGTATTTCATTACGTAAATGATTTCACTCCCCTTAGTCAAAATATTCTTTTAACAGCCCCCCCCCCAATTAACTTTAAGCTGTAGAACATGTCAGCCCAAGCAATTCACACCATCATAGCAATATATAGCTGACACGTAAAACACCGAAAAAAGCGATTCAAACTAAAAAAAATCGAAAAAACCGAAACATAAAAAAAACTTACAATCGATAAAATATAAGAAAAAAACATGAATTAAAGAAACGCGGGGATACTAGAAATCAATTCCAGAAAGGGGGCTTGTTGATAGAGGTAAATTTATATAATATTAAGATTTTTTGAGGGATTTTAATGAAAGTACATCATTTCTTTGAGCCAAGACCATAAATTTTTCATTGACAAGCGTACATTTGAAAAATATTTTCTCTTCAAATTTAACATAATCTGTTAGGAGGTAAATTTAAGCCACATTAAGTTAGTTTTGAGGGCTTTTAAAGAAAATATCTCGTTTCTTTGACTGAACATTCGATTTCACTCCCCCTCACTCAAAAAAGTTCTTTTAACACCTCCTATCTTACCTTTAAGCTGTAGAACATGTTAGTCCAAGCTAATCATGCCACCATGGCAATATGTGGCTGGATCATAAAATATAGAAAAAGTGGTTAAAGCATTAAAAACACAAAAACAAGACCTTATAAAGGATAAAGTATAAGCAAAACAAACCATGAATTAAAGAAAGGTGGTGATTTTAGTAAGTAATCCTAGAGAAAGGCTTGTTATTAGAGGTAGATTTAAACCACATTACGATATTTTGAGGGCTATTCGAAAAAGCCTCGTTTCTTTGAGCCAAGACCATACATTCCCGATAGAAAAGTGCTCATCTGAGTAATAATTTCTCTTCAAATTTCATATTTTTATGAGGGCTTTTAATGAAAATACCTTTTTTCTTTGACTGAAAGTTAGATTTCACTCCCCCGCAGTCTTTAAAATTTCTGTTAACGCCTCCCAACTTAACTTCAAGCTGTAGAACAAGTTAGTCCAAGCAATTCACGCCACCATGGCAATATATTGCTAGCTCGCAAAACATAAAAAAATATCAATTCAAATTAATAAATGGAAAAAAAACAAAACATGATAAAAGCTTGTAAATAATAAAATATAAGCAAATGAACAGTGAATTAAAGAAAGGTATGCTTCAACTCCTCAGTAATTAAGGGATTATTCTTAGGGAATTGGAACAAATTTGAACTTCAGTGTAAAAAACGAGGTGTTGAATAGGGGGGTAAACCTCCTAATATACGCAATAATTTTTTCGTTTTAAGTTTTTATGTTGCTCCTTATTTTCAACTAAAAATTTGTTTCTTGTTATTTAATTCACATAAGAACTGAGTTAGCATTTGAATGTTTGCGAGTTGCAAACCTTTCTAGACCCCCTGAAAATTCTCCTGGAAAATTTCCCCTTGCAGAAAATCCGAATATCGATAAGAAGGGACATGGAATGTTGTACTCTCATGTTTAAGTCAGAGGTAATATTATAGTGTTACCATAACAGTATTAATATTTATAAATTCATTTGATTTTTCCCGGAGTCACTTCATGTGGAAGGGGTGGTCATGTGAACTTTGGAAGGGGCACATTCTATTGTAAATTAAGAGTTCTAGTGGCCTTTTTAATAGCAAAAGAAATCAAATGACGGGAGGACAACAAGCCACTCCTAATATAGTATGTATATATATATATATAATTGCCCTTATTTGTATTTTGTCAGTTCTTCTTTGTTTTGGTTTTGTTTTTATTTGTAAGAAATTAATTTGTTTCTTTTCCTTTTCTTTTTTTATACTCTGTCAGTGTTGTATTTTACATTTATGATCGGCAATAAATTTAAACATACATAATCTCACTCCATCCCCCCCCCCCAAATGCATCTGATCAGAATTTCAGATAATCATGTTGTTCAAAATTGGAAAGGGTGGTCGAATAAGCTTTGGAAGGGTTCATTCAATTGGAAATCGAAAATACCAGAACCCTTTTGAAGATTTAGCCTGCTTTTGGTAGTTTCTGTCAAGTGAGTTGTTACCGACTACAACGTTAAAAAAAAATCTTTTTTATTCCATTTTGATGACTCTTGTGTTTCAGCAGTCATTTTTAAAGAATTGTGGCAAACAGTCCAACCTTAGCATAAAGATTGATGTGATAATTTCTGTATGTTTTAAGTTCTAACGTTACTCTTTACCTTCAGTTGATAAAAATTTACTTCATTTCTGATCATTTTCCAAACCATATCCGGGCTTAATCAAGGTATGATACGGGCTACCAACCCAGTAAACGCACATTTATTGCTTCTAAAGTGCTTGTACTAATAATTGTAAGTTGGTTTTTCGCTTCTCGCTATTTCAGTTTTCTGCTTGAAAATTCAAATATTGGATTGTAAGAAAATTTGGGACAAGATTTGATTATTTAGTCAAAGTTTTAATGACCAGTAGTTTTTTAAATAAGTTTTTAATAATAATATTACTAAAGAAATTCGGCTGGGCGGAGATGTGTATTATTGTTCATGTGGATCGAAGCATTGCGTGACTCGGTCTTCTAAGTGGCTGAAGCCATCATGATCTCCACAATAGTGTTCTCTGATGTTGAATTACATTGTATACGCATGCTTAGATACATTTAAAAATTTTGTATAGGAAAAGAGGAAAATACCTTTCAAAACCGGTGAAGACAAAGCCCCTGGTATTATTTGTCACGCCCATCCCCCGAGAATTTCCTGGCAAGGCTTACGATGTCCAGTTTCGCCTTTTCCCCTTCTGTGCTGGTAAGCATGTGGACACAATATTTATGCTACATAAAAAAGATGTACCAATGATATTGATACTATTCCCCTCCCCCTTGTACCCATAATAAAAGTGCACGCGGACTAAAATTATTCTCGGGAATCAATCAGTTTCCACATCTCCCTCCTACCCCAAAACTTATTCTAGATTAAAATTAAGATTCGATAAAAGTAAGAACATTTGGCCATTAAAATACCCTCTTTGAGCCGCCTACCTCTCGCCACTCCTTCAAATAGTTGTTGTGTACTTACACATCACTTCTTCTAGTTTTTAAAAAACGTGAGGCAAATCAGTTTAGATAAATAAAGCTTTAAAATAAACATAAGAAAATTCTTGTGTAATAAGAAGGGAGGCATGTCCCCGCAGCAACCTTATTCAGGCTTAGTCTAAATGAAGGGAGATGATGGATTAACTCTCATCCACCCTCTAGATCCTCTCCTGTATTTATCTGTAGGCTGATGAAGAATTAAAGAATTTGGGCATTGAAATGTGGTCTTCTAGACATCTGGTACCCCTCCCCAGCCTGCACAATTTTCTATCACCCCTCCTTTATAGTACCTATTGAAGGATCATACATAGATGCCGACCAACCCCTATCCTAAAACTGTTTTTGATATCTGGTCCTCTGATTACCCCTTAGGACATCTGATATACGTTTTTTCAGGTACCTATTTTGTTCTTTCTCTATGGCTGCTCAATTTTGCCAATGAGGGGAATATTTCATGGGAGAAATTTTCCAGGGGGTGGGTCCGAGGGTTTTTTTGGAGGCAAATTTTCAGCAAGAGGTAATGTTCCAAGAGGGAAAGAGAATTTCCAGGGGAATTTTCCGGTGGTTTCCAATGGGCAAATACCAACTTCCTCTCCATTGACTTGCACCAGGATTTGGCGTTGTAGTTCGCCGTATTACGACTTGATTGGTGGAGGAACAAGGCTGCTTTGAAGAGTATCCCGTTTTATCATACCCCTCAGTAAGTGATGGGTAGCTTTTACTTAGATGTAGTAACTTTCCAGACCTACTTTAAAATACTTTTCCAGCTCAATTGAAGAGAAAAAAAGTCCAAGTGAAATATTGATTATGCCCTAACTTTAAAAACAAGAAGCCCCGAGTTCCAGGATGATATTTATTGCCAATCTCTATTGTTTTCCATTATTTGATATCCGGTTAAAATTGTTTAATATATATTATAACCTTTCTAGAATGAGTAATTAAATTAAAGATGTATTTTTATGTGTGTGACATGAATGTTAATTTCTTAGCTGTTTGACTTCTAATTTAACTATTACTAATATTCTATATTACTAATATTCTATAGTACTAATTGTCAAACTTGGCCTAATTTTAAGCTAAATTAAAGTAGCAGAAGAAATTATATCACAAAACTACTTCCCTGATACTTTTTCATTTACATTTCATTTCCCATCAATACGTCGGATAAAAGATTCGTAAATAATGAAAAATGATAATGAAAGCTAGACATATGATTGTTTTCCTTCTCTTTTTTTTTCTTTATTTTTTTATCTCTCCTCAATAATTCAAATAAGGCCCCTAGGTTTGGCAAAAAAATATATTGGTTTACCGCTTTGCACTCGTAATATTTTAATTTTTTCTTGAAACGGATTATATGATTATTGAAGACTTGGAAACCAGTTTCGCCATAGGATGAGAATTCTCTCTATCTATATTTTGGTGGCAAAAACACAGATGTGATTTGGTAGTTGATTGTTATGCTTAGTTCCGAGAATCGACTCTAGAGTAGCTTTTTTGAAAATGCTTGAAAATGAATTATTTGTAAGTAGATTGTCTTCTCTTAAGTGATGGATAACTTGTGATTACCCGGGTGCGCTTGTTTTGGGCATAGAGGTTACAAATTATGCAAGCATCCACAATGGGAAGGGTATTTGTCCAAAGGGACTCCCCCTCCTACGAGAAGTGCACTGCTTCACCTCCCTGAGGATCCGACCTCTATGTATTTGTTACTTTATGGACCCAGCACCTAGAAATTAAATTACCTAAGCTGTTTAAATTATTGTTACGTTGTTGGTTTCTTCCAAAAGTTGATACTGTTTAAATTGTTCTAAATTGATTTGTTATGCCTCGTTTTTAATGCTTGGACCTGAGGTATTAAAAAGTATAGATCATCTGGACTTTTTCTTTTTTTTATGAGAAGGGAAAATCAAACGGATATTACAAATGTATGTGCCGTTGTAACTTTAATCTATCGTAACCTCGTAACCCAACTACCAAAAAGTGACGAGCAGGAAATGGGGCTGAAGTTCAAGATTGACCTCCGTTAATTAGCCTAATGGTTTTGGAAATAGTGAGTATGAGAGCATATGTTCTGAATTTCAAATATTTGAAATGATTTCTCATGGAATCTTCCGCTTTTAATTGGGATCACGATCGCAACGTGATGTTGCTCAAAAGCTGGGCGTCGACGCGATTTCCTATTCTCATGAAATGGATTATCTTTAGGAGCTTATCTTACCGACTCAGTATACACTGCTATGCGTTCTAGATGCCACTGTTAAAAGGGGCACTAGAACTTCCTTATTATTCCCATCAAGTGAGCTCCGTCTGAAGCTTGTACGACCACCTATTTCACAAGAGTCTCTTATGCCCCAGGGGCATAAATTATTACCTTTGCCCCTGGACTCTGGAGGGTTGTGTCAACCCTGGAAGCATTACTATCTGTTTTTTGGACTATTTTGAACAAAATCGCTGTTTTGTTTAGATGCTTTTGGTTAAAAGAAGGCGTCGGGGACAAGAGACTATCTGCCCTCCATCCCTTTTGATTCAAAGGAATTAGCAATTTCCGGTCCGACGAGCCTCTTTTAAAGTTTATACGACCACCCGTTCCACAGAGACCTTATCCGCCCTTGGGGCGTAATTTACAAACCTTGCCCCTGACTCTGGGAGGTTGTTTCAGCCCGAAGGTTTCGTTATATTATCTTTGGACTATTTTAAGCAAAATGACAATATCAAAATTTCTATCGGATGCATTTGGAGAAAAGGGGACGTAGGGGTGCTGGTTACCCACTAATCACGTTGACTCTTAAAAAGGGCACTAGAACTTCTGATTTCCAATCAAATGACACCCCCTCTGAATTTTATACGATCACCCCGTCAATAAATAATCTACTATGTAAATAATGGGCAACTAGTATAACTTATAGCCCTTTCCTGGAGGGTTATGGGGGGCTGCCGTACCAAAAACAAAGACTTAGTTACTAGACCTTTCAACTTACGTAAGTTCGATACGTAAGCTAATTTGTAAGTTACGTATATCTTTCACTAATAAAAATATCGTAAAAAAAATTATAAGTTCTAGTTGCCTTTTTAAGCGCCCAAAAAATCGGAGGGCAACTAGGCCTCCTCCCCCGCTCCTTTTTTTCTCAAAATCATTTGATCAAAAATATGAGAAAGCCATTTAGTAAAAAAAAAATATATGTAAATTTCGTTTAAATTATTCATTTACGGAGAGCTAAAATCAAAACATGCATTGATTCAAAAACGTTCAGAAATTAAATAAAAAAACAACAAGTTTTTCTAACGGAAAGTAAGGAGTGACATTAAAACTTAAAACGCACAGAAATTACTTCGTATATGAAAGGGGATGCTTCCTCATCAATGCCCCGCTCTTTGCGCTAAGTTTTTACTATTTTAAAAAGTAGAATTAAGAGGGAGAGTCAAACTTTAGCGCAAAGAGCGGGGCGTTGATGAGGAAGCATCCCCTTTCATATAGGAAGTAATTTCTGTGCGTTTTAAGTTTTAATCTCGCTCCTTACTTTCCATTAAAAAAAACTTGTTTTTTTCTTATTTAATTTTTAAATGTAGAGGAGATTGTTTGTTATATCTGGACCTATTAAATTTCTTTGAACAATCAAAAAATTTTCTATAATAGATCTGATCCACCAAATATTTTCTATGATATGCCTCAATGAATGAAATATTAACTAAACTATGCCATTTAAGTTTAGTAAGTATAGTGAATTCCATATCAGTGTACAATCAAGCAGTTCGTGGTAACGAACTGTAGTAAGGAGCGACCCGGCTCAATAGTAACCAAAACTCTAAAAAATTGAATTTTGATATCAATAGCTACATCAAAAGAATTGCATTTTAATGCTGGTTTCAAATATATAAGTTTCATCAAGTTTCACCTTACCCATAAAAAGTTACGAGCCTGAGAAAATTTGCCTTATTTAGGAAAATAGGGGGAAATACCCCCTAAAAGTCGTAGGATCTTAACGAAAATGACACCATCAGATTCAGCGTATCAGAGAACCCTACCGTAGGAGTTTCAAGCTCCTATCTATAAAAATGTGGAATTTTGTATTTTTTGCCAGAAGACAAATCACGGGTGCGTGTTTATTTGTTTTTTTGTTGTTTTTTTTCCCAGGGGTCATCGTATCGACCAGGTGGTCCTAGAATGTCGCAAGAGGGCTCATTCTAACGGAAATGAAAAGTTCTAGTGCCCTTTTTAAGTGACCAAAAAAATTGGAGGGCATCTAGGCCCCCTCCCACACTCATTTTTTCTCAAAGCCAACGGATGAAAATTTTGAGATAGCCATTTTTTTCAGCATAGTCGAAAACCATACTAACTATGTCTTTGGGGATGTCTTATTCCCCCACAATTCCCTGGGGGAGGGGCTGCAAGTTACAAACTTTGACCAGTGTTTACATATAGTAATGGTTATTGGGAAGTGTACAGACGTTTTCAGGGGGATTTTATTTGGTTTGGGGGTGGGGCTGAGGAGAGGGAGCTATGCTGGAGAATCTTTCCTTGGAGGAAACTGTCATGGGGGATGAAAAATTCAATGAAAAGGGCGCAGGATTCTCTAGCATTACTATAAGAAAATATTGAAAAATAAATATGAAAACTTTTTTTCAAATGAAAGGAAGAAGTAGCATTGAAACTTAAAACGAAGAGAGATTATTACGCATATGAGGGGTTCTAAAAATACTTTAGCATAAAGAGCGAGGTATTTAGGAGAAGATAAATACCTTGCTCTTTATGCTAAACTATTTTTAGTAATTTCAACTATTTATTCTATGGCCTTTCTGATTCAGGGGTCATTCTTAAAGAATTGGGAGAAAAGTTAAGATTTAGTGTAAAGAGCGAGGTATTAACGAGGGTACAAACCCCCTCGTATACATAATAAAAATATAAGGTTATGAAAGTTTGTTACGTAAGTTAATTCTTAAGTTACGTATATTTTTTACTAATAAAAACGTTCGTTAAAAATTAAAAGTTCTAGTAGCCTTTTTAAGTAACCGAAAGATTGGAGACTAGGCCTCCTTCTCCACCCCTTATTTCTCAAATTCGTCTGATCAAAACTAAGAGAAAGCCATTTAGCCAAAAAAGAATTAATATACAAAATTTCATTTTAATAATTTATGTGCGGAGAGCCAAAACCAAACATGCATTAATTCAAAAAAGTTCAGAAATTAAATAAAAAAAAAACTGAATTTTTTAGCTGAAAGTAAGGAGCGACATTAAAACTTAAAACGAACAGAAATTACTCCGTATATGAAATGGGTTGTCCCCTCCGCAATCCCTCGCTCTTTACGCTAAAGTTTGACTCTTTGCCACAATTCTACTTTTTAAAACAATTAAAAGCTTTAGCGTAAAGAACGAGGGATTGCGAAGGGGACAACCCATTTCATATACGGAGTAATTTCTGTTCGTTTTAAGTTTTAATGTCGCTCCTTACTTTCAGCTAAAAAAATCAGTTTTTTTTTTATTTAATATATCTTAAGATTGTAACTAACTCATTCTAATATAGTAAATAAGTCATTTCAAATAAGAAAAAAAAAAACCGTTAAATTATCTGTAGTGATAAAACGTCACCTTGAAATGGGTTGGACATGACGAGTAAATATACTAGAAAGTAAAAACGATTCAATTTTGTTTCGAAGCTAAAGAAATAGTTATTGAATCAGTGCTAATTTATGAAATAATGGAATTCCAGATGGAAAGCAATAGTTAAAAATAATCACTTTTTTTAGGGGGGGGGGGTTATTTTTTAAAAGAAAACCGAAAATGTTCATAATCAAAATTAAACGATGTTTGCTTTAAGGGACAGCGTTGGAGGTCTCTCGAAGAGTTTATTTATGTATTTCTTAGGTCTTAATATAGCTCTTTACTTTCCTTTGAAATCCTGAGCTAAGAAAAATATATGAATCTAGTTCAACACTCTTCTATCATCATCACCTGAAAGTTTCAGGTCAATAGCCTTAACCAATCCCGGGCAGTTAAGCATTGACTTTTTCATAATACTTCTAACCCTTTTGATATGGGATATTCTAAAATTTGAACTATCCTGCCGAAAGTCATTATTTCAAATATGGATTGATCTTATTTCGTAAGCAGATAAGGTGGCTGGACAACAGATCTAGAGACATTAAATATATTTTCCCTATCACTTACAACCCTTTTAATGTTAAATAAATATTATATTATCATTTGACATTTGATGTTAGGGGATATTAAACAACTTGAAATATTTTTCCCAGAAGTCTTTTTTGTTATCAGAAATATCAGAATAATGACGCTCGTCTGAAGAAATTTCCTTAGATAGGGCCTTTTTTTTAACTTTCCACCAAGTGTATTTTGTGTGCCTGAAAAAAAAACAAGCACGTCATTGACTACTCCTTACATCATTTACAACTAAAAAAAAGGATGGTCATTGATTGACATACTAAGTTTGGTTGGAAGATCAATAACTACACTCCAAATTCACCGAAATTCTATTGAATATATTATTCATAAGTCATATAATGTTTAGATCAAGGGGGGGGGTGTATTTCCGTGTACAAGAGCATATACATGGAAGCTTTCTTGCATCTCTCCAGCCTAGTTATTAACAGCATCCAATAGTATTATAAGAATGTTCTGATAATTACCATGCGAAATATTCGCAATAGAACTTCGAAAATTTTACAAATCAGACATACTGATTAATACATCTTTTAAGAGACTTAGTTGGATTTTTTGGGAGAAGGGGGGTACTAGGGTGAGTCGTGGATGAGCGACCATCACTCTCAAATCGTTCATTACTGCTTAAGGGTTATTTTGATGGAAATCTGTTCTAAAAACAGCAAAGGCTATATGAGAACCTATTGGAAGGCTTAAGATTATGCTAAATGAGATCCTGGCATTAATCTGGAAGACTTAGACTATGCAGATTACTTAAGTGTCTCAGATAAATAAAGCGATAATAATACCCTTCGCGAATAAAGCGAAGATGTAAAAAGTAGAATAGTCAAGACGCGAGGCTTTTTTTGCAGTTGATAAAAGCTTAGAAAAATAGAAAGATATGTGGGCGAACTAAAATTAGAAATTCAAAGCTATAGCCAGTACAATGTTCAAACGTTTTTCTGAATCATTGGTGCTTCAAAAGGCAGTGTAAGATTTGTTAAATCCTTCTAGGGAAATTGTCTAGTTTAGGATTGAATACTCCATAATAGGGTACTTTTGAATACTTCTTTAGCTAACCGTATATCAAATATTAAGCTTTGCAAATATATTTCAAAAATGCATTTAAAAACTTATCAATTTAAAAAGTAAGACTTTAAATATTACTTGGAACATAGTAACCCAGAATTAAAAAGCTTATTTTCAAAAAACTGTCTAATGAGGAAAAATCATTGCTACACCAATTTGGAAATACTAATTTGCATCCAGAACTATCTGAAACGCAATCGGTAATTTTGTAAAAGAACCCAAAATCCTTGAGCATGATGTCAAGTTGAAACCAACAATTATATCATCGCTTAAAACCTTTTACTGAAGATTTACATTTCCATGGCTTGACCAAGTAAAATTGCACTTTTTAATGGGTGGAACTGATTCCTGTTTTTTAACTCTACCAGGGTTTGGAAAATCGTAGATTAGAAAACAAGGACTCACGTTAAAGTTGATGTTTATATCAACGTATTTTGGAAATTGAAATTGATGGTGTCAACTTTAATTGCTGTTAGTGGCTATTCCGTGCTATGAAAGAACAAATCTTGTCTGGTAAGGACCAAAATGTTCTCAAATGAAGATTCTGAGATTCACAATTGGTTCAGCATTGTTTTAAAGCTTTTCTTTTAAGTTAACAGTTTTTGAGCTTATATCAACGTGTGGTGGTACATTCATCTCTAAAGCAGTTATCTCTGTTTTCTCATTGAGTATGCTAACAATCCAATAATAGTTATATTTTTCCCTTTATTTTGTTGGTTACTGCCACCCTGATGTCGCGTCCTCAAAATCCTGGATCGGTCACTGGATAGAATTGAATGATGCGATACCTTGATAATTTTTGAAATTTCTGTTTTTTGTGGCTTTTATGTTCAATATTAATTGTCAATACTGGAATTCTAAACAGATTGAATTGAAACCTGTTCACCTGTTAGCTTTAACCCAATAGTTATTAGCCTGCATGGGGATTATTTAGCGTTCAAAATAAACGATTAGCACTGATAAGCGATGATGAATTCCCTTTTCAAACAGTTCGTGGTATTAAACTGTAATTAAGGAGAGACTTGGCTCAACATTCACTGAGACTCTAAAAAATAGAGTTTTGATATCAGTTGATATATCAAAAGAATTGGCTTTTTATACTGGTTTTAAATATATGGTTTTAAATATTTTTAAAGATTCATTAAGTTTAGTCTTACTGAGTAAGGGCTACGAACCTGAGAAAATTTGCTTGGTTTTCGAAAAGGGTGTAACACTTTTTTATTTAATTTCTGTTCAGTTTCCTACTATAAAGATGATCTTTATTTTCTCCTATGAATTAAACCCAAAAAACGAGTTTTTTTGCCAAAAGTAAGGAGCAACATTAAAAACTTAAATGAACAGAAATTACTAAGTTTATGAAGGGGATTTCCTCCTACTCACAACTCGCTCTTTACGCTAAAGTTTGAATTTTTTCCCAATTCTTTAAGGATGTTAAAAGTACTAAAAAATGTTAGCGTAAAGAGTGAGGTTTCGAGGAGGGGACAATCCCCTTCATACACGTAAACATTTCTGTTCGTTTTAAATAATAATGTTGCTCCTTACTTTCAGTTGAAAAAACTTGTTTTTTTTTAATTTAATTCATAGAAGAAACAAAAGATCAGCTTTATAGTAGAAAACAGAACAGAAATTAAATAAAAAAGTATTTCCGAATACAAGTAAAGGCTTGTGCTGAAGCTTAAAACGGTAGGTTGATTGACGGTAGCCTACCCTTGACGGTAGGTTGGCGTTGCTGTTTAGGCATATTTACAATAAAATTCCAATAATATTAAAATTTGGCTGGTACTAAATAACTGTAAAATCTCGTTGAGAATGGACCTTGACTCAAACCCTACTCGCATAATTCAAATGGCCCCATGCGCTTAAATGAAAACTTACTGCAACGCAATACATGCCTAACAGGTAGCTAGAAATGTTCTCCCGTTTTTAAAGAAAAAAATAATTTCGCTTCTTATTCTTAACAAAGGTATTACAAATATTTTACTTCCACTCTATTAGACTGCTCAATGATGTATGAGTAATAGTTTTGCTACTTATTTTATTAACCGAGAAATTATATGTCCTAGCAGAGATTTCTATCTTCAATCGTAATCGCTCCCAACTTCATCTCTTTCTCTTTGATGGCTAACCTCCGAAAAGAGATTGCGCCGAAGAAGCATAATAAAAGGTTTTTTGGTTCACCGTTGGAGCTAGTTCTCCTCAAGCGTATAACTTTGAAAGCCATACTTGAAAGATTCTGACGATCAAAGTGAGTTTGTTTTTCTTCGTTTTATTTTTAAGGAAATGTAGAAAAATTCTAGACTTGGAAAAATACTGATTAATAGTGACAGAACGATTTACTAGAAACAACTGGGATTTTTCGAGAAATTGTGTCGGTAAAATTTTCCCAAGGGTTAAAACGGATGACTTTTACGAGAATGTTCAGAATCTTGTGTTTACACATCCATTAGAAAGGTTAATCATATACCCACCAAACTTGATAGGAAGTTAAATCTCATGTCCTAGTTATATCTTCAAGTTGTCAAGATACATTTTGACCTCTGCGCTGGTGGGAGGATGGAGTCCCTTGGGTCTTTTTATTAGAACATTCTAGCCAAAGGGATTGTCGGGACTCGACAAGAAGAGCTGTTAACTAAGACCTAGTTTCCTAGATACGCCTTTCGCGAATCAGAATCTGGCCCGACCTCGGGGGGATGAGGAGAAGGATTCCTTCAATTTTTTCATCTGGAAATATAACACAAGAAGATGCGATTCTTAACCGAGTATGATGAATTGGTATGGCCCAAGTATCTTGTCGCCAAGCAATTCCTCTAGGAATTCAAGGAATTCCTAAATATCTTGTCATTAAGGTGTTTTGTGGAAAGGGCTATGGGGCTTCAGCCAAACGTATTCGGAAGTCAGAGTAAGTATTTTGATAGGTTTCTTGGGTGATTCATTACCCTTTTGATCCCCAGTGGAAGGAGATAAAAATTAGGTGTTCTAGCTATGCCTTTTCAGAGCTCAAAGCCAATATAACCTATAATGAGGATGGGATACCTAAATTCTTGTTATCAGTATATCCTGTCTTAACCAAGCCTAAGGGGAAAATAATAAGTGTTCAAGTTATGCCCTTTTGTTGTTCATATACGATCTAACTTTTGTAAGGGACGGCAGAGGTCTCTTGTCAGCTGGGCATTTATAGAATGGGGTTATGCGACCTTAGCACCTGGTGAAGAATGAGACTTAATATTCTAGTTCTTTTTATCAGGATACTTTTAGAAGAGGCTGTCAAAAATCAGCTCCTTCTGGCCTGTGCGGCAAGTGAAGAATAGTGTCCTTATTGCGCTTTTGGTGTCTAGAGGCAATGCAGCCTTACTGGATGAGGGTAGAAGGCTTCTGAGATTTTGTCATCAGAGAACTTACTGGAAGTGGTTTTCGAAGAACCAATTTCTACACTGTTTCTTTTCCTTTTTTTAGCTTCAAATACAATCTGACCGCTGTAGGGTGTGTCTAAATTTTGTCTTCAGGCTGTTCAATTTCCGCCAAACTAGATAAGATACAATGGCCAATGTCTTAGTTAACGTTTCGAAGATTTAGGAAACATTTGACTTTTATGGAATCTGAGGGGGCATTTCTTAACTTCTATTCATCATTGTTCAGCAAAAGCGATTGTTGCTTCTCAACCAAACTTAAACAGAAATGACAGTTAATTGCCTAGATATGCCTTTAAAAGCTCCTTCTGGCCTGTTCAAAATCTGCGATCCAGGAGGAGAGAATGTTCCTAAATCTTGATCATAAGCAACTGTTCTACTGGGTGACTTCAAGCCCAAAACAAACTTGGTGGGCACTAAGAGCTTGGCTCAACAAAGTGAGAGGGGGGACATAATGCTATAAAAACTTCGTTTCTTTAGCGTTGCTGCTAGGTAGGTTGATGGAATTCAGTGAAAGAAGATTTGTCAACAGCTAGAGCTGAAAAATAAAACCGAAATGAAAACACTAAAGAAGCAGTAAAACTTTCAAGATAACCATTATAAAATTTTTTACCTGTTTTGACATTTTCACTTCGTTTTGATTGTAAACAGCTAGAGTTACGATTTTGGGTGTCCGTATCGAACTGACCGTCATTAAATGACGCGAGGCTGCCCTCTCACTGTCGCTCAGTGATAAGTTTGACTTGTTCTATCACTTGTCGCACACTTTGTTTCACGCTGGTATAATTCATGTCAGATTTGGTACACTTGCCATTACGGGCCACCTCGCACCATGCTTCACTTGCTATCTTCAAGTGTAGTATGTGTAAGTAGTCCGACATAATCTTCGAAAGTTATCAACCCATACTTAGTGAAGGGCCACATTCTTGTCAACTGTATCTGTAAGAATGGCCTGTCGGATCTAAATTGAGTTAGGTAGGGATGAAAATAAAAAAGATAAAAAGCTAAAAAAAAAGGTAAAAACCAATAAAAACTAAAAAGAAAAAAAGGTAAAAAACTAAAAAAAAATTCATCTAAAAAACTAAAAAAAACTAAAAAACGTAAAAACTAAAAGAACTAAAAAAGTAAAAAAAAACTAAAAAAAGGAAAAAACTGAAAAATAAGCGGGATATAAAACAGGGGGATATAAATGACGACCGGGACACCGGGACATAAGGAATATAAATGAATCAGAAAATACAACTCATGTTTCCAAATGACGTCGTTTGGAGCCCAAATTGAAAATCCAGATCAATTTATTTCTACTTTCAAAGTAAAAGGGCAAATTTATCATAGAGCAGGGTCTCTTCTACCATTCTCAGGCGAGAATCATAAATTTTTACAATTGTACTTCATCAGTGGTAGAAATTCTGAATTGAATGCACGTTGCGAAATTTCTCCCAACATTGAAAGGACAATCGTTTCCCAATTACAACATCTTTTCCACGAAAATAATAATTTAGTGCGTCTGTTCAAAACAGCCATCGATTTGATGCCTACTTATACGCATAAAATTGTTATTTCCGCTGACAAAACGCCTCCTGGCCAACATGTGCGTAGATACAATGCTCCAACTATCGACGAAGTGGCCATCGTTATGGTCGGTGATCAGTTTTTACCTCGAGATATTATTCTCAGGGTTTCCACCACACGTGCTACAACTAAAAATAGGCCTACCAATCATACTTTTAAGAAATATAAACCCACCAAAGCTTTGCTATGGCACTCGACCTGCCGTAAAAAAAAAACAATGCAAAACCTAATAGAGGCCACAATCTTGACAGGGCCTTTTGAGGGTGAGGCTGTTCTTATTCCTCGCATTCCCAAGATTCCAACGGATCTGCCTTTTCAATTTAAAAGATTGCAATTCCCAATTCGATTAGCATTTGCAATCACCATTAACAAAGCTCAAGGTCAATCATTAGAAAAATGTGGTATAGATCTTAATACTGATTGTTTTTCCCATTGACAATTGTACGTTGCATGTTCGAGGGTCGGTAAACCTGACAATCTATTTATATGCAGCGACAATTGGACAGCGAAGAATGTTGTATATTCGCAAGTTTTACGCAGTTAATTTGTATTTTATCTATCTATCTATATAAAAACGAGTTGTATGTATGCATGTTTGTTTGTTTGTAAAAAGAGCGTTTGCATATGATGTCATTATTAGTAAATACGGCTTTGTATATGCAGAGACAATGGGAAAGCCAAGAATGTTGTATATTCGCAATTTTTACGTAGTTTAACTCCTACAGACGAAATGAATGCTTGCCTAAAAAATTCTAATTTATAGGCACACGTAAAAATATTAAAATTAACTACAAATATGCGTGTCCGATTGCAAAACGATGACTCTGGTCAAACAGTAGACTCAATTTCAGGACGTATACAACTACCTGCTGATTTCTGTAATTTAGTGACGTCCAAAAATGAATTGATTGAAAAAGTATTTCCGAATATTCTAAAAAATTATAAAAATAATAAATGGCTAAGTGAAAGAGCGATTCTCGCACCCAAAAATATAGACGTCCACGAAATCAACAATATTGTTTTGAACAAGATTCGAGACCAGGCAGTCCTTTACAAGTCAGTCGACACAGTTTTGGAACCAAATGAAGCGGTTAATTATCCATCTGAATTTTTAAATTCCATAGATCCTTCAGGGTTTCCACCACATGTTCTACAACTAAAAATAGGCGTACCAATAATACTTTTAAGAAATATCCACCCACCAAAGCTTTGCAATGGCACGCGACTTGCCGTAAAAAAAAAACAATGGAAAACCTAATAGAGGCCACAATCTTGACAGGGCCTTATGAGGGTGAGGCTGTTCTTATTCCTCGCATTCCCATGATTCCAACGGATCTGCTTTTTCAATTTAAAAGATTGCAATTCCCAATTCGATTAGTATTTGCAATCACCATTAACAAAGCTCAAGGTCAATCATTAGAAAAATGTGGTATAGATCTTAATCCTGATTGTTTTTCCCATGGACAATTGTACGTTGCATGTTCGAGGGTCGGTAAACCTGACAATGTATTTATATGCAGCGACAATTGGACAACGAAGAATGTTGTTTATTCGCAAGTTTTATGCAGTTAATTTGTATTGTATCTATCTATATAAAAACGAGTTATGTGGATGCATGTTTGTTTGTTTGTAAAAAGAGCGTTTTTATATGACGTCATTATTAGTACATACGGCTTTGCATATGCACAGACAATGGGAAAGCCAAGAATGTTGTTTATTCGCAATTTTTGCGTAGTTTGAAACACATATATAAATCTATCTATATTCACAGGTGGGACACAGGGACACAACTACAATGGCGCATAACTAATATGGCGCGTAACGACTTACGCGCGCGGGGGGGCTTGGGGGGGCGTGAAGCGCCCCACCAACTAGGTGTTCCATATTCCCCATTATTATCAAAAACATTTAATGCACACATAAACGTTGAATACTGTAACTCCGTAAAGGCAATCAAATACATATGTAAATACGTCAACAAAGGCAGTTACATGGCAGTTTTTGGCTTGCAGCCCGAAATCAAAGATTTCGATGAAATCGTAGAATATCAGGCTGGAAGATACATAAGCAGTAATGAATCTGTTTGGCGAATTCTTTCATTTCCGATACATGAACGTAGTCCAGCTGTTGTCCCCTTAGCGGTACATTTACAGAATGGTCAACGTGTTTATTTCACGGAAACCAACGTGCAACAAAGAGTCCTGAATCCACCGGATACAACATTAACAGCTTTTTTTCGCTTTGCAAAAATGATTCTTTTGCAAAAAAACTGCTGTATACTGAAGTGCCTTCGTATTACACGTGGAATACTAAAAATAAAGTATTTGAACGTCGAAAACAGGGTAAGTCAGTCGACGGCCAACCTACCATCTTCAAAGATACCACGATAGGAAGACTCTACACCGTTCACCCCAATCATCATGAATGCTTCTTTCTACGCCTGCTTTTGGTGAATGTACCCGGTCCGACATCCTTTGAGTATTTGAGAACTGTAAATGGTACTATACATGACACTTACCGTAGTGCATGCCAAGCTCTGAATTTATTGGAGAATGACCAACACTGGGATAACTGCATGAATGACGCGTGCGAAACGTCAACGCCAAGTCAAATTCGTGCATTGTTTGGCATCATTTTAACAACTTGCTCTCCATCAGCTCCTACAGAGTTATGGGAAAAATATAAGTCAAAAATGTCCGAAGATATACTCCATCGAAAACAGTTAGAGACGTCAGATATGACTTTTGATTTTACATCAGAAATTTATAACTACACTTTAGTTGTTATAGAAGATTTGTGCGTAAGTATGGCAAACAAACCTCTTCAGGATTTGGGAATGCCTTCACCTAACCGTATCGCTGCTGTTTCGACATGTGTAGAATTGGATCGTGAACAAAGTTACAGTACGAATGATCTATTGTCGTATGTACAAAATAACATTTCCAAGTTAACGTCGGAACAAAAAGACATTTATGATACGATAATGCATTGTGTCGATAACAACGTTGGAGAAATTTTCTTTTTGGATGCGCCAGGAGGTACTGGTAAAACGTTTGTGATAAAACTGATTCTGGCATCAATTCGATCAAAAAATGATATAGCGTTGGCAATTGCGTCGTCCGGAATAGCCGCAACATTGCTGCCTGGTGGAAGAACTGCTCATTCCGCTTTGAAATTGCCTCTGAACTTGCATTCTACAGAAACTCCCACGTGCAATATTTCCAAATCATCTGGGATGGGTAAAGTATTGCAGCAATGCAAACTTATTATTTGGGATGAGTGCACAATGGCACACAAAAAATCGCTCGAGGCTCTGGATCAATGCTTGAAAGATTTGCGAGGGAAGTCGAAACCCTTTGGCAGCACCTTAATATTGCTTGCGGGAGATTTCAGGCAAACATTACCTATAATACCTAGATCAACTCCTGCAGACGAAATGAATGCTTGCCTGAAAAATTCTAATTTATGGGCACACGTAAAAACATTAAAATTAACTACAAATATGCGTGTCCGATTGCAAAACGATGACTCTGGTCAAACATTTTCAGATCAATTGCTGGCCATGGGAAACGGAAAGCTCCCAGTAGACTCAATTTCAGGACGTATACAACTACCTGCTGATTTCTGTAATTTAGTGACGTCCAAAAATGAAATGATTGAAAAAGTATTTCCGAATATTCTAAAAAATTATAAAAATAATAAATGGCTAAGTGAAAGAGCGATTCTTGCACCCAAAAATATAGACGTCCACGAAATCAACAATATTGTTTAGACCAAGATTCGAGACCAGGCAGTCCTTTACAAGTCAGTCGACACAGTTTTGGAACCAAATGAAGCGGTTAATTATCCATCTGAATTTTTAAATTCCATAGATCTCTCAGGGTTTCCACCACACGTGCTACAACTAAAAATAGGCGTACCAATAATACTTTTAAGAAATATAAACCCACCAAAGCTTTGCAATGGCACTCGACTTGCCGTTAAAAAAACAATGGAAAACCTAATAGAGGCCACAATCTTGACAGGGCCTTTTGAGGGTGAGGCTGTTCTTATTCCTCGCATTCCCATGATTCCAATGGATCTGCCTTTTCAATTTAAAATATTGCAATTCCCTATTCGATTAGCATTTGCAATCACCATTAACAAAGCTCAAGGTCAATCATTAGAAAAATGTGGTATAGATCTTAATGCTGATTGTTTTTCCCATGGACAATTGTACGTTGCATGTTCGAGGGTCGGTAAACCTGACAATCTATTTATATGCAGCGACAATTGGACAGCGAAGAATGTTGTATATTCGCAAGTTTTACGCAGTTAATTTGTATTTTGGAACCAAATGAAGCGGTTAATTATCCATCTGAATTTATAAATTCCATAGATCCTGCAGGGTTTCCACCACACGTGCTACAACTAAAAATAGGCGTACCAATAATACTTTTAAGAAATATCAACCCACCAAAGCTTTGTAATGGCACGCGACTTGCCGTATAAAAAACAATGGAAAACCTAATAGAGGCCACAATCTTGACAGGGCCTTATGAGGGTGAGGCTGTTCTTATTCCTCGCATTCCCATGATTCCAACGGATCTGCTTTTTCAATTTAAAAGATTGCAATTCCCAATTCGATTAGCATTTGCAACCACCATCAACAAAGCTCAAGGGCAATCACTAGAAAATTGCGGTATAGATCTTAATACAGATTGCTTTACCAATGTACAATTGTATGTTGCATCTTTGAGGGTCGGTAAACCTGACAATCTATTTATACGCACAGACAATGGGACAGCGAAGACTGTTGTATATTCACAAGTTTTACGTAGTTAATTTGTATTGTATCTATCTATCTATCTATCTATATAAAAACGAGATGTTTGTATGCATGTTTGTTTGTTTGTAAAAAGAGCGTTTGTATATGACGTCATTATTAGTACATACGGCTTTGTATATGGACAGACAATGGGAAAGCCCTGAATGTTGTATATTCGCAATTTTTACGTAGTTTGAAACATATATATAAATCTATCTATATTCACAGGTGGGACACAGGGACACAACTACAATGGCGCGTAACTAATATGGGGCGTAACGACTTACGCGTGCGGGGGGGGGCTTGGGGGGGGCGCGAAGCGTCCCACCAACTAGGTGTTGGGGTGGCGCGAAGCGCCACCCCAACAGCTAGTATATATATATATATATATATATATATATATATATATATATATATATATATATATATATATATATATATATATATACAAACAGGTTTTTTTAACTGAAAGAAAGGAGCAACATTAAAAGTTGCTTAAGGAGCAACATTAAAAGTTGCAACATTAAAACGAATAGAAACTATTACGTATATGAGAGGGTTTGCCCCCTCGTCAATACTTTGCTCTTTACGCTAAAGTATTTTTCGTGCTTTCAAAAGAGCTATTTATTCTAATTATAGGGCCTTTGTGATTAAGGGGTCATTCTTAAATAATTGAAACAAAATTTGAAGTTTAGCGTAAAGAGCGAGGTATTGACAAGAAGGTGAACCCCCACATTTACCTAAAAATTTGTGTTCGGTTTATGTTTTAATTTTGCTCCTCACTTTCAGTTGAATAAACTTGCTTTTTTTCATTGAATTTCTAATGTTTGTTTTAAATTGTGCTGGGACAACTTATGCCCCTTGATGGAAAACTCTTTTCCTCCATGAAAAATTTCTCCAGGGAAAAATCCTCTCAAGTAGGACGACATGGCTAGGTTGCCCTCCAATGTTTTTTCACTTAAAAAGGGCAATAGAACTATTAATTTACCTTCGATTGAGCCCTTCTGCCACATTCTTGGACCACTGGGTCGATGTGATCACCCCTGGGATAAAACCAACAAAAAACCAACCAACACGCATCGGTGATCTTTCTTCTGGCAAAAAAACAAAATTCCACATTTTTGCAGATAAGCGGTTTATACCTCTACAGTAGAGTCCTCCAATACGCTGAATTTGATTGTATGATTTTCATTAAGGTTTTATGACCTTTAGGGGATGTTTTCCCCTTTTTTCGAAAATAAGGTTAATTTTCTCAGGCTCGTAGCTTTTCATGGGTTAAACTAAACTTGATGAAATTTATGTATTTAAAATCAGCAGAAAAATGGGATTATTTTGATGTATCTATTGGTATCAAAATTTGTTTTTTAGAGTTTTGGTTACTATTGACTGATATTACTATTGTGAGTATCCTTACTCACAATTGGGATTTGTATCCATTAGCAAACTAAGTCCTTAAGTATTTGTATGCAAAGGCTGAAGTATTTACAGAGCCGAACAACAATTTTTGTCAAATAAACAAAGTACCAACAACATGAAATCCAAGCAAAGATTTTTTTATCCCTTAAAAACCATCTACAACCTTTCTACAACCAAAATGTCTCAATTGACGGCAATCAGGGCTAAAATGCTCAGCCTTTCTTTCCCCTTTGAAATTCTTAGCTAGGTTTTCAGCCTTATAAGTGCAAAGAAGTTTCTTTCTGGAGTGCCAGCACTGATAGGCAACACAAAAAAAGGTAAAAAAAAACAAAACAAGAGTCTTTTTCATAAAGAGAAGACACAGTCCAAGAAGACTTTTCCGTGATACAGTCCTACCTACAGCCCTAGAACTTTTCCTGTTTGCTGTGCCAAAGCTCAACCTTATGCATTGACTCATCTGGCTCTTGGGAAGAGTATAGCCACCTGAATCCAGCAAAGACTAAAAATCCATAGTTTTAGGATCAACAGACACAATTTTTGAAGGAACAAGGATGCTGACATGAGACAACGGATTCTGGTGTAATTCAAAGCACTTTATCAGCTTGGATGTCAAGTGGTCTAGGAAATATATAAACAGAAAGATTCTGTAAAGAGTGAGCAGTTCAGAATTGTCGACAGGAGTTCCCTCCAGTTTTGTTTTTGAGTGGCTCATCTCAAACCCTAAAGTAGCTGCAAAAGACTGAGCTTTTCAGCATTTTTCTGTGTTTTTTACGTGTCTAAAAGTGGTAGTTTACGTGTCTAAAAGTGGTAGCCAAGTCCTAGTCAACCGGCTGAAAAGTCTTGCACAGATAATGTCAGGCAGATAAGATCCTTTACGACATGGAGACAAATAATGAACCCTGACTGATTTATTAAAATCTGTATTGGTGATACTGTTTCCGACTTGCTGCGTTGCTCTTTCCCTAAAGTATCGAGAAAGCGCAGGATCGACTGGTAGAAATCAAGAGAACTTATAACTGAATGCCGCTTGACCTGTCTTGTTTCTTTTTTCTCGGGTCCAGTTCTGTTATATGTTATAGTTGATCTTTTTGTTTAAGTTTCGGGTTTTGAGTCACTAAATACCGTGGATAATCAATATTTGTAATGGGGTTTCAAGAAAGGCTGCAAAGATAGAATAGAGCAAATAGACAAAATGACAAGGTTGAGACTATGCATGCCATAGTGGAAGATAAATACCTTGGAATACCGTTAGCTTATAATGGCCTGAAAACCCCTGGAATGACTACTCATTGCTGTGTCACCGTCATACCTATGGCTAACCATTTTGTTTATGTTTAGCCCATGGCTTTCAAGTAAATGCAGAATTGACTAGTTCAGAGTTCTGACCTCTTTTATTATTCAATAAATTTGCAACAAAATTTAACTACAACATAATCTCTTCCGTAATACTCTATAGCCAGGAAGGTACAAGGGAGAAATAATAGCAATAAAAAAACATAAAAAAATCCATAATCCAGTGGCCCACCTAGTCAATCGCCAAGATCGCAAGCCAAGCAGGGGAGTAGCATATGATTCCACCAACTCAACTAAATACGCAAAATAATTAAGAGACACGTCTCCAAAGAAAAGCTATGGAAGACTGAATTACTGACGAGAAGCTCTCTAGCATACTTTTTGACGGTACAAAAATATTGGGAGCTCCGTGCAGACTTTGGGAGCGTGTTCCATATCATGTTGCAAGCTATCATAGGGTTGACGTCATTCCGAATTGATAGAGTATGAGGAATCTGTGAGTTGTTGGAAGTGCAGAAATGATAAGTCGATTGCTCAGAAGACAAATCCATAGGGCTTTACATGGTACTTTTGAGTATGAGTTCTGAGATAGTCGTCATCAAACTCGTAAACAGTGTTAGCCTCCGCGGCTTCTTTACAGTCTTCATGCACCAACTTCGTCCTTTTCCGTTTGGCTTATCTGTGTTCATTTTAGCTCGTCTGCTTTTTCAAGCAGAAAGTTATTTTTACTCTCGACAACACTGGCTTTTATTTATTTTTTTGATGAATTCAAAGTATACAAACCAAGTTTAGTTGGTATCGAGTGATCTATTTACCGTTGCATGCGCAGTTTCTGGTAGGCGATTAAGTTTACCTGACAAGACCTAATGAACAAGGTGGGAACCGGGCTGCAATAATTTGCTGTATGTCAACTCGCCTAGATTGATTTAAAGGGAAGAATAAGATTGGGACAACTGAAAATCATTTACGCTTATCTCGCTTACGCTTAAATTTCAGATTTTATCACACAAAATTATATCGTAAAATTACGACGGTTCCTTTCAAGCAGGTACCTTTGAAGGAAGCGATCGACGCTGTACAACGACACCTTTGAACTTTGAGGGGGGCAGTCTCCTCCTTAGCTTCACCCCCGGTAACTTAGGTTAATTAAACCTAAACAATTTTTTATATGTTGATTATGTTCATGTAAATCTGGCCTTCTGAAAGTTCTGTTCTTGAGTTTCTAACTTTTTGAAAAATCTCCTGTTTTTTCGGCATTAATAAGTTTCTGCTAAAGGGTTTCTGATATTCTGAAAATTATGTTCGCATATTTCTCACTTTCTCATGTTTCTCTTCACGTTTTTCTGACTTTTTGAAAATTCTGCTCGTGTGGTTTTGACCTTTCCAAGTTTCTGTTCAAGTGTTTCTGCTTTTTAAAGCTTTCACGTATTTTGTCTTTTTGAAAATCCTGTTCGTGTGTTTTTGACTTTTTCAAGTTTCTTTTTACATGTATCTTCCCTTTTGAAATTTTCGTTGCTAATTTCTGACTTTTTGAAAATTCTGTACATATATTTCTTATATTTTCATGTTTCTATTCACTCAGACCTAGGCTATTTTAACCTGCCTAACAAAACCTAGGTCAATTTTACCAAGGTCAGTCAAATATCAGCATTTTATCCTTTAATATGATTGGGCTATCTAGTGAATCTTTTTCTTGCTCAGGTAAAATGAACTAAACTGTAAGAAAGGGATTAGTTTAACCTAACCAAAATCAAGGAATTAAGAATTTAAGATATATTCCATGGTTTTAGACATTTTAGTCAAAACTTGTTCCGCTTTTTTACTTACTTACTTAAGTTTTACTCATCCTCCTGGAACATTTTAGGGCCACTTCTTTTGAAATTTTATTCACAAGTGATCAATATGCTCTTTTGTCAGGTGCAGTTTTGGATATTTTGAAAATTCTGTACATATATTTCTTATATTTTCATGTTTCTATTCACTCAGACCTAGGCTATTTTAACCTGCCTAACAAAACCTAGGTCAATTTTACCAAGGTCAGTCAAATATCAGCATTTTATCCTTTAATATGATTGGGCTATCTAGTGAATCTTTTTCTTGCTCAGGTAAAATGAACTAAACTGTAAGAAAGGGATTAGTTTAACCTAACCAAAATCAAGGAATTAAGAATTTAAGATATATTCCATGGTTTTAAACATTTTAGTCAAAACTTATTCAGCTTTTTTACTTACTTACTTAAGTTTCACTCATCCTCCTGGGACATTTTAGGGCCACTTCTTTTGAAATTTTATTCACAAGTGATCAATATGCTCTTTTGTCAGGTGCAGTTTTGGATATTTTGGTGATACGCTCCCGATCAAAGTGGTCAATGCACCTCTTACGAGGTCTTCTCCTTCATCGATACCCTTGAACAGCCAGTTTGAGTGAGAGTTTGGGTTGTCGAATTGGGTCCATTCTCTTGACTTTTCCGAATCAGCCTAGTTCCTGTCTTACAATTTTGTTTAGGATCATGAACGGGTAAGATCAGGCTGTTAAAGAGGTTAGCTTTAAGATGATTTGAAAGGTGGCTGGTCTTCCATAAATTTTATAGTATTCTGAAACGAGAGCTGGTAAGGGCTAGGTGGTGTTTCATTTCAGCAGTGTAGCTATGGCCGTTAAAGACAGCCAAAATAAACAGATTGATTTTTTATTTCCACTTACTCACCGTTAATTATTATATAGGGGGCATTTATAGAGTCCTGGTATGATGTAACTATGACTTTATTTTTTTTTGTATTAATCTGCATCCCGAACGACTTTGTTGCTTGATAGTGGTTATCTGCCTGTCTTTGGAGTTCTCGGGTTGTCGTATCTAGCTGATCGACTTCATCAGTTGACGCAAGTATAACTGATGGGATCCAACCTATTTTCGCCCCATACTCAGCGGATATCACAGAGAGGATGGGTTGCAGGAGTAGGTTGAACAAATTCTGGGACACAATGCATCCCTGAAGGACTCAAGAAGCTGTCAGGAATTCACCAGAGAGGATCGGTAAACGGAATTTGGTTTTCGAACTGATTATACATGTCCTCAACGTCCAGCTTGATTCTTGTCAGTCACATGATCAGTGATTGCTTGTGTTCTATGAATGAGGATCTTAGTCAGGATTCTCTTTTGGTGGCTTATCAGGGTGTTAAGCCGGTATTTTTTAACTCTTTCTTCGAGACCTTTTTTTGTGGATGAGGCTATTGGTGGCTTACACCACTGTCATGAGACATACCCAGTGAACTAGTGTTTTTATAATATTATTTTCAAGGTCAACAGCATTTTTTGAGTCGGTGTCGATTAGTCCTACAGTCACACCGTCTGGCCCCAGAACTTTCCCTCGCTTCAAGGATTCTATGGCCGCTTTGGTTTTGCATCATATTGAATGTGGCCTGGTGTCCTGTCGTGCGATTGGTAAGGATATCAGGACGTTTGGTTCTGTAATTACTTGTGGGTTTAATTTCATCTCAAACATCGGGTGAGCTTTATTTTCACACTATTTATGTCAGTCCCATTTTTGCCCAGGATTACGGATGTTGTAGGATCTCTCTGGTGGAGAATTCCTTGACTCTTTTGAAGAATTCGTGGCTGTTTCCCCTCTTGGACAGGATTTCACTTTCTTATTCTTGGTAATACTTCTCGGCAATGCCTTCCTGACTTTTCGTTCGACTTTCCTTGTAAGATGTTTGTAGGTGTGACAGCTGCTTTCGTCAGGGTCCAAAAAATTCTAAATATTAGATATCCTTTGGTTTCGGGCAAAGAATTTTTAGAATTTTTGTGCGCTTGCTTTTTGTCTTCTTTTATTTTTATTGCTGGTCTTGTCTGGAGGCGGATATTCAAGAATACCCACTTGCTTTATATTTCAAGTAAAATATAACTTAGTGACTGACAGGTCTTAAATCTGCACAAGTAGTCTCTCATCTCCCGAAGCTGTGAAAGAGGCCAGAAATCTTGGGATGGATTGTATCAATTCAATGGGCTGTGAAACAACTAGGATGAATAATAGGGCTTTTGAGATTAGACCAGGTTTTATCTCTGGAGCATATATATCTTGAAGCAAAATGAGCTAGAATCTTTACAAAACTGTTTTCATCTGCTGATTTTTGGCTTTTGAAGTCCTATTTCTCTAATTATTCTACCACACTCTAGAAGAGTACTCTACAAGTCATTCAGTTACAGTTAAAAGGTAAGCCATAGTAATGATCATCAAGAAGTTTTTTTACCAAAATGCTATTTAACCCAACTATTGGAAATCCGGTAATAGAATTCAAGCCGATTAAATTGAACTATTTTTAATATAAAGTAATTTGAAATCATGAACAAGGTAACAAAAGCAAGCCAAAAAGTTAATGCAAAATGGTAAAAACTTTTATTTTACTTCTGAGAACTTCTTCCTATGTGCTATTTTATTTTCAAGCAGACCTATATTTTTAAACTCCCCTTGTTTTTCGCTGTGAATTCGGAGATACCGATCAAGGGGGGGGGTTTACCTGCCAGCTTTGAAAATAGTTTTTATGGATATTTCATTGAGAAAAATCAAACGACTAAACAACGCCCCCCCCCTGGATTTTGAAGTGTCTTCAAATTTCAATGCTTAGTTCTTTGTTTTCTTTTTGTCTAGCCTGTTATATGTTACGTCTATATATAAAGAATTTCTATTTTATAAATAATCCTTTATGTTGTGCCTCAAAGTTGCTGCGTTGTAAAAAGACCGCCTTTAAACGACCCATCTATGTCGTGGTCGGTATCACGCCATTAGCATCACATTACATTATACTTTGTCATTATGGAATTTCATTAAGTACGTACGAAGTTCAGAATAAATCAAGGGCCTTGACACTAAAATGAAAGTGTTAAAAAAAAGTCAAATTTTTAAATGTTTGTGTGTAATGTGCAGTGTATGTGACGTATATGTAATGTGATGTAATGTAATGCATTGTAATGTGTATGTATAATGTATATATATATATATATATATATATATATATATATATATATATATATATATATATATATATATATATATATATATATATATATATGTATATATATATATATATATATATATATATTTTATATATTTATATATATATATATATATATATATATATATATATATATATATATATATATATATATATATATATATATATATATATATAGGATATTTTAGGAAAGACAAATGTTGAAAGGCAATGATGATAAATGCATCCGTCAGAATAGGCTTGATCAGCAAATTCGACAAGATGAAGGCGCAAATAAAGAAAGAGGAAATTGGTCCAATAAATTGGAATTTCTTTTATCTTGCTTCTCATATGCAGTTGGACTGGGAACAATATGGCGATTTCCTTATCTGTGTTACAGAAATGGTGGAGGTAAGTCCCTGATTATTATTATTATTATAATTAATTTATTACCCGTCAAAAATGGAAAAGACGGAGTATATAAAAGAAAAAGAAAGAAAAGCACAAAAATTTAAATACACTTCCACTACAAGTATCATAAAATAACACTAGTCCAGAGGTGGTTGGCTCTTAAAACATCGGTACTGAATTTGGAGATTCTTCTCTGTATGGCCATGGAAGGTTTGGTGACCTTATATTTCCTAGAGATGTCGCCATTGTTGTGTCACAAAGGGTGACGCAGGAGAAACTTAGCATATCTGTAGAATGCGCTGCAAATGGCTTTCTTTTCGGTAGCAGTGAATATTTTCCAGAAGGGAACCGGAGCAAGCAGATGGGGAGTAGTAAAAGCATTGTATAGCCGGGCAAGGAGTGGATAGTTGAAACGATACTTATTGGCAACAAGTAATCCGTAAAACGCTTGTAGACGGGAACAGAGGTGGTTTGTCAGTGCTGAGCGTGTGTCCTTCAATGTAGAAGAAATAGGAAGGCCAAGATACGTAAGGGATTCAAAAGGCTTAATCAGAGTGTCGCCAATTTTAACGGAGAGGTTAATTGAAAGCTCATTTTTTTTAACCATTGAAGAAAAGAAGTTCTGTTTTAGATTCGTTGAAGGAAAGTCCGATCTGCTTGTATGCCGCTGCAAGTGAGTCGTAATTTTGTTAAAATAAAGATATCGAACGAGAAATATGAAGAATGTCATCAGCGAAGTTCAGCAGCGAAAGATTAATCCCGCAGAAAAAGCACGACGGCTTTATTACATGTTGTGCTTCTATAATAGCATTATTAAACAGTGATTGTGAAGTTTTGCCACCTTGACGTACGCCTTTCTTGACACTCAGCATTTCTTTAGAAGGAAAAGTGTCGGACGGAGAGGGGATCAGGATGACAGCCGAAAGCTTGTTGTACATGCTGTAAACAGGGGAAATTATGAAAGAGGAAACACCTCGCTGAAGGGCTTTGACCAGGATCGAAGGCTCTACTAACATCAAGCGCTCCAAAGACGAGAAGATCACCATTTTATCTGGATCAATAAGAAGATTTGCAAGAACGCCGTGAACGTGTTCCCGTTCTGATTGCTTTTTGAACCCGAACTGGTCGTCCGGAGTAGTGCATCGAAGTGCAATTTCATCAAAAATAAGGAATTGAAATAGCTGACAAAAAGTGGTTGAAACAGTGATCGGACGATATGAAGCGCACTGGTCAGCTGGTTTACCTTTTTTGAGAATAGGATGGACCAATCCAACACCAAAGCTGTCTGGAACGATGCCAGTAACGAAAATCATTTGAAATAGCAGAGAAAGATGCTCGAGGAGAAGATTGCTGGCAAAGCTTAAATGTGTACCAGATATACCAGCGATGCCCTTAGATTTCTTTTTTTTTAACATAACAATTTTGGAACGCATCAAGGACGGAGTAACCAGGACACCAATATCCTTAACTGCAAACTGAAGCTCCTTATCGAGGGCGTGGCAAAAGGTGTTGTCTAGATAGAAATTAGGGGCTGAAAAGTGGTCTCTGAAATAGTCGCACCAGTCTTTTTCTGGCATGTAGGGTGGGCCATTGGAAGATTTATTCTTAGCTCGAAGACGCCATAAAGCACGAGGCGAATTATCGACAATCTCGCTGGTACAGGCGATTTCGTTAGCCTTATGCTGTGCGATGGCTTTGGAAAATTTACGTTTCGTGTAAATACAAACAGCATTGACTACTCCGGAGCGCGGCATCCCACAATCTGCCCATAATTGTAGCCAGAATTTTGCTGAATCATATGCGGCCAGCAAATTAGGATTATTCCGTCAGTTACGCACTTGCCGTTCTTGCCGTACTTGCCGTTCGCGGACACGTGCCGTGTCCGCGAATTTTGCGGACAGGAACTACTGTTTTCTCAGCTGTATGGATAGCAAGCGTTATCTCAGAACAGTAGATGTTTAGTAGGATGGTTTTTTCCGAGTCTGCTGTCATGTTCGGACAACAGAGAAGTGCGAAAGGAATTCGGATCTTCGACAGTATGTAGTCACATGAAGTCAGGTAGGAATCGATGTTAGCAGCTTCCCAGTTGAGGGTGGACAACCATTTAGGTGGGGAATTTGTGGGTGAAGTTTGCGGCAAGGGTTTTATTTGAAAAGAATTACAAATCGGTATGTGGTTGGAAATGGAGTAATCAAGAAGAACCGTAGTATTAGAGGTTATTTTAATGATAGAAGAACAATAGAAATAGTCCAACTGAGACACGGGGCCAGATTGATGGATGTATGTAAAATCGCGATCATTTCCAACATAGGTGAGACTTGGACAAGCATGGAGTAAGATTTGGGATCTATTTTTTTCAGGGTCAGAGAGTTCACAGTTAAAGTCACCAAACAGGAGACAACTTAGGCCTTCATGTTCATATTTTGAAACTAGCTTGGCAATAGATTTACATGTGAGAGAGAACTTCATCTCAGATATATTATTACGGTAGTTAGTAGGAAAATAAACTACAAATATGACCACATTCGAAACTTTAACAGCAAAGAAACTGTCAGACTTAGCAACTAGATTACCAAGTAGCCACCTGAAGGCCTACCGTCAGTGGACTTAGCATGGTGGAAAAACAGATTATGAGAAGACGTGAGCTCCAACATAATACGTTGGTCTCTGACGACCTTTTTTTAGTGAAGACACGGTTAGAAGGTAGATTTATAGCTTTTTTACCTCTTCCTCCTATTTAACTTTCTTGGGCCTTTCCGCTTAGTGCTTCAAATGACATAGATTCTTGCCTGCATGGTGGAAAAACAGATTATGAGAAGACGTGAACTCCAACATAATGCGTTGGTCTCTGACGACCTTTTTTTTAGTGAAGACACAGTTAGAAGGTAGATTTATAGCTTTTTTACCTCTTCCTCCTATTTAAATTTCTTGGGCCATTCCGCTTGGTGCTTCAAATGACATAGATTCTTGCCTGCCTTTCAGCTTAAAAACAGGTTAAAATTTATGTTCATGTACAATTCAGCTATGTCGGTGAAACATTGTGCTTAATAAAAATAATCTAGAAGAGGGTTCGGTATGAAGGGATTTTAATATCATAAAGAATTAGCCTATCTCGTCCACTATAGACTTTTTTAGATTGTGTGATCAACTATTGATTGTTTTTAGATTGTATGGCCAGCTAGAATTGATTGGGAGGTCTTGCCATAACCTTTAGAGCTTGGATAAGCGATCTGAATAAACGGCAGGAAACTAAAAGCCGACGTCTACTTTCCCTGAAATCTTAGAAAAACCATATAACTTCTCTTGTTTTGTGCTGGAGATAGATATTTTTAGATTTAGAAAAACTTATATCTTTAGAAAGTGTAAATTTTGCTTTTTCGATCAAGTGGAGCAGAATTTTCCTTTAAAATTCTGTAAAGGGTTGCTCCTAAAAACGTTCTTGTATACCTGCTAGGAAAATGCTCAAAATCACGTCAAAAGAAATGTGGTTTGATCAATTTGAAAGCTCTTCGGAATGTTCTGTGGTGCAACCCGCTTTGATTCAAAACTTCGCCAACATAACCCCATTGTCTTTTCAATCAAATTTCATAATCAAACCACAGATTCTGAATTGGTTTCAATGATAAGTAGTCCCCTGGGAAAATTTGCTTATGAACCAGGGACAGTCAGCCGACGTTAAGGCTCACAAAATGATGTTTAAAGTATCAAATCCTCATAAGGTGTTTTCTGATATTAATTTTAAAAGACTTTTCCACAAAAATGTTCTCTATAGAAAAGTAAGGTGCTATTAGACCAAAGACGAGCAGAAATAAAGTCGAATAATTTTTCAAACGTAAAACTACTGTAAATCACCATCAGTAAATAAATGAACCCAAATCAAACAGAAATTACAAAAATAACCGAGTCAAACTCAAAAGGAGCAGAAACTACAAGGAAGTGGGGCTAACCCCCCTCCCCTTCCCAGCCTCCTATAGACCAGAACATATTTTTTAGTTTACTAAAAACAATCCTCATTTCGAGCTGTGTGTTATAATATTGAAAAAAAGTCTAAAAAATCAGCATCTGAGCCGAGATTACTTAAAATAACAAGCAGATGTGGATTGACAGTTAAGTATATATATATATATATATATATATATATATATATATATATATATATATATATATATATATATATGTATATATATATATATATATATATATATATATATATATATATATATATATATATATATATATATGTATATATATATATATATATATATATATATATATATAAATATATATATATATATATTTATATATATATATATATATATATATATATATATATATATATATATATACACATATATATATATATATATATATATATATATATATATATATATATATATATATATATATATATATATATATATATATATATATATATATATATATATATATATATTATATATATATATATATATATATATATATATATATATATATATATATATATATATATATATATATATATATATAAATATATATATATATATATATATATATATATATATATATATATATATATATATATATATATATATATATATATATATATATTTATATTGATTTTCATTCTTGAAAGTCTTAATTATATTGGATTTATTGAATTTAAAAAAGAGAAAACATTTAAAATGTCTTTGGTTTTCAGTAAAGTGGAGGGCTATTCATCCCCAAAGATAAAGTTACTGAACCTCTCAACTATGCTGAACAAGGTGTATCTTAAAAATTTTATCGGGCTACTTTGGGGGGGCTGGTTGCCCACCAATCACTTTTCATTCATAAAAAGAGGCGATGGAACTTTCAGTTCTCAATCGAATGAGCTCCTTGCAACGTTTCAACAGTACGAAAACTCAATCCATGCGAAGGGTTCTGGTGAAAAAAAATCTTATAATAATAGCAAATTGTACCCACTTCTATCTTTACTTCAGCAGCACTATTGCGCTGCCTATGAAATGCATTTGGTGAAACTTCATTTTAGCTTTATGCAACGATTTTCTTTTTATTTAATTTTTTTTAATTTTTTAATAAGCGATTTGGTATTTTTCTGTTACAGCTATAACACTCAAGTTATTGGCTGAACAGACCCGGTTTCTTTTTGTAGTCTCTTTTAACTTAACGGGAGAGAGCGTATATACACTAAATTGTAGGACATTTTAAATAAATATTTTAGTTGGTATTTTGGTTAGGTTAAGTTATATTAGAAACCATTTATATACTGCGGCCTTAAGGGCCTGGTTTTCCATAATTTGCTGTTGTTGTTTTGATAATTTTATTACTAAAGTATTTTATTTTCATCTTACTTAGATATATTTCATTAGGATTAACCTAACTTCATTTCTTGAGTGTTGTAGCTATAACAGATAAATACCAATGATTTTTCAGATATGACACCTTTCCCTTCTAAGGATCTCAACCAGAACAAAAGCGCAAAACCAATTGAAATTATTGCAAAAAACCTAAAATTTTGTGTAAGCTATCCTAATTGGCACAAAAATGTGAGAAATTACAACAATACGACTTTTAGACATACGAATGCCATCTTTCCATTCTTCTATTCCAGCCTGAAAGTATTTATTTTGTTCACAGTCTATTAGAAAAAGAAATTGAGAGTCAGGTTTTAAAATGTACTCCTAGTTTGTCTCTTCCAGGAGCGTTTCTTATTCCCTATTGTATCATGTATATCTTGGCAGGACTTCCGCTATTTTTCCTTGAAGTAGCCTTTGGACAATATGCAAGTGAGGGACCAATTAATGTTTGGAGAATTAGTCCTCTTTTTCAAGGTAATTAGATAGATTATGCTCATTATGGATTGATTTATTACTGATTATTAGATCTGCTACTACAAACTGCTTTTTTTTATAATGAATGTTTGCTTGCTCTAGTTGTCGTTCATCTCCTTCTTCTTCTTTTCTCAAGGAGTCGCTTTGTCCACTTTTCTAATGCCAATTTGATGATGCCAGATGCTTCATGCTTTTATTAAGGACAAAAAGGGGTTTAAGGGCAACTAGCCTTCTTCACGTGCCAGTTTCGGCTACCCGACCTTTCTGAAAGCCCCAAGTGATACTGGATCAAAATTTTGAGATAGTATTTTTCTCAAAAACATTGGAAGTTCTAATAAATATGCTTCTTGGGTTGACTTCATTCCCACAGCAATAGAGGCAATGACCCTTGGCTGTGGAAATTACCCATTCTTCAAAGATAAATTTTAATAGAAAACGCGGCAACGTTTGTTCTTGGTTGTCTGATCAGTTAAGAGCTCCTAGGAATCAGTTTTAGGTCATGATGCCATACTTTAGGAAAGGCAAATTCCGGAAACGACACTTTTACATGTAACTTGTAATATTTTTTGCCTCTGATTCACCAAACGATCTTGCACTATAAGCTCTTATGGGACTTGTAATCCAAACACAGTAAAGGGGAAAAGGTATAGAAAAATACCGGGCTATCTATTCCATATTAAATATTTTTAGTTTGTATGACGATAACAAGCGTATGAGGTTGCGAGCAACAGAAACCTGCAACATTAAAACTTAAAACAGACGGGAATCATTATGTATATAGGTTGGTCGCCCCCTCTTGATACCTCGCTCTTCACGCTGAAATTTTTTAGTACTTTAAAAGAACTTCCTATTTTTCTAATTAAACGGCCCTTGCGTTTCAGAAGACGTTCTCAAACAATTGGGACAAATTCAAACTTTAGTGTAAAGAGCGAGGTACTAAGGAGGGAATATCCCTCCTCATATAGGTTGTAATCTCTGTTCGTTTTAATTTTAATGCTCCTCTTTACTTTCAGTTGAAAAAACTTGTTCTTTTCCGGCATTATCTTTTTAGATAATGTCGCAAATACGGATACATCTCAACGGAAATTCCCCCCCCCCATGGAGAGATCCTCTAGACAATTAGATCCTGGTGAAAACTTACCCTGGGCTATTACCCTTAGCATCTCTAGGCGTAAAATATAGCTGGCAAAGAGAAAGTGAGACAAATAAAAAAAATCATGTAGGAATTCTGGAAAAATTTTCGAGTGTTAAATTTCTCTTGAAGAGTCAACCCCCGGGAACATTTACCTCCCCGTAGAAAATCCTCCCCATGGAATATCTTCCCAGAGAAAAGTTCACCCCCGCCACCTGAAAAATCTACTCGTACTTCTCAATAACAAATACTATATTGTAGACAATGAGCCAATTATATAACTTAAATACCTTTCCCCAGAAGCCGTGGGGTAGGGGAGGGGTCATGTTATCTTCAAAGACACAGTTGCTTGGCCTTTCAACTATGTTCAACAAAATGGCTATCTCAAAACTTTTATCGGATGACTTAGGGGGAAAAGGGCTTGGGAGGAGGCCTAGTTACCCTCCAATGTTTTTTGGTCACTTAAAAGGGCCCTGGAACTTACAATTCCTGGTATGAGCCCCCGCCTATGTTCTAGGACTTTCTGGTCGATACGATCACCCCTGGGACGACTCGCAATAGTCATCTTTCTTCTGGCAAAAAAAAAATACAAATTCCACATTTTTTAATGTAGGAGCTTGAAACTTCTACAATAGAGTTGTCTGACACGCTGAATCTTATGGTTTAATTTTTATTAATATTTTTACACTTTTCCTTTTCCTTTGTTTTCCTTTTTCGAAAATCAAGTAGATATTCTCAGGCTCGTAGCCTTTGATGGGTAACACTAAACTTAATGAATCTTATGTATTTGGAATCTGTATAATAAATTGAAATGAGCGTGGGAGGGGGCCTAGTTGCCCTCCAGTCTTCTGATCACTTAAAAAGGGCACTAGAACTTTTAATTTTCGTTTGAATGAGCCCTCTCGCAAAATTCTAGGACCACTGGGCTGATATGATCACCACTGGTTAAAAAAAATAAACACGCATCCGTGATCTTTCTTCTGGCAAAAAATACACAGTTCTACATTTTTAAAAGTAGGCGTTTCAAACCTTTACAGAAAGGTTCTCAGATATGCTGAACTTGATGATATGATTTTCATTAAGATTTATTGACTTTTAGGGGGTGTTTCTCCCTTTTTTCAAAAATAGGTCAAATTTTCTCATTCTCGTAACTTTTGATGAATAAGACTAAACTTGATAAAACTTATATATTTGAAATCAGCATGAAAATCTAATTCTTTTGATGTCTCTAGGGGTATCAAATTCCGTTTTTTAGTTTCTGTCACTAGTGAGCCGGATCGCTTCTTACTTACAGTTACCGCCAACTGTTTGATACTTGGTACTTAAAAAAATTTCACAGCAAACTTTGAAACTTTGTTTTTTTATCCTGGTCCTTAATAAAAAAAAAAGAGGCAACAGAATAGCTAGGTCACACTCGAGGAGGGTTATAGAGGTTTACCCTTGGAGAGACTGAAGTTTTGTGGGAGGCAGAGATTCGGGGAACGTCAAAAGCAGTCCTTGGAGCATGGGCTATAAGTTTTTCCACTCCCCCATTGTTTCCATAGAGTATTCTTAATCGGAAAAAGGGTGCATGTTTAATCCCTTGTGGCCAAAAAGGCCAAGGGTATTCAGGTGAGGTTTTCAAGGAATGTTCATGGGAGTGTTGAACAAAGCAAAAGCAAACTATATGCATGCGGGTTGTCAGAAAAACGTATCTACGGAATGACTTAGAGTACGATGTTAGAGCTTTCAATGGATGAAGAGAGGGATGATCGATTGGCCGAATGGCAAAATGTACAAGCTATTACTACTGTTATCACTACTCCTACCACTATTGCCACTGCTGCTGTAATTGCTAATTCTATTGCTATTACTAAGGCGAAGAATATAGAGGTGAATATTTCAGAAAATGTAGATGGAGAAGTTAAACTAAATCATAATATACAATGTCCATGTCCGTTTGTCAAAAGGGCATATCAGCAATATTTTAGGAACGGCCTGTAATATTAAGTTGAAACTTCCTAGGCAGGTCGAGAGGGATGTTCAACTGACCAATAGGCAATATGTACATACTACTACTACGATGACGACGACGTCTATTATGACTCATATTACTACTAAACATATGGTACGATGGTGGAAATTTTAGGTAATATTGGAGGTAAAGTTGAATTAAATCAAAACACACTCCACGCCTACAGGTTTTTGAAAAGTTGTATCTCAGAAATGTCTCTGGGCATTAAGTGGGAACTTTCAAGGAATGATGAGGGGAATGATCAATTGACGAAAAGGCAATATGTGTATGCTATTGCTGCTACTAATACTACTACCACTACTACTTCTACTATTACTGCAACTACTACTTTTATTTTGACTACTACTTCGGCTATTGTTATTAAGGTAAAACTTTAAGGAAT